>NC_044980.1:90719009-91023523 GCF_008728515.1 Papio anubis | reverse complement strand
TTAAGTTTTTGGCCTCAAGCTATCCTCCTACGTCAGCCTCCCAAACTGCGGGGATTACAGGCAGAAGTCACTGTACCCAGCTTATAATTTTTTTTTTTGAGTGTATTTCTTCTACTTAGAAAAAAAGAAAGTTAATTGTAAATCAGGTGTGGACAGATCCTTCAGGTTGTATTTCCAAAGAAGACATTGTTACTATAGAAGATGAAAGCTTCATGCCTATTATCGTCCCTGAAGACCTTCCAGTGGGACAAGATGTAGAGGTGGGAGACAGTGATATTGATGTTCCTGGCCATATGTAGGCCTAGGCTAATATGCATTCTTGTGTCTTTGTTATTTTTTTCAAGTTTAAAAAGTAAAAAAAAAATAGGAAAAAAAGCCTAAAAAAAGATATAAGAAATGTATATGGAGCTGTACAATGTGTTTGTGCCTTAAGCTAAGTGTTATTGCAAAAGAGACAAAAGGTTTAAACAAATTAAAATGTTTATAAAGTCAAAAAGTTATAGTAATATAAGGTTAATTCATTATTGAAGAAAGAAATTTTTTTTTAAAAAAGAATTAGTCTTAGCTAAGTGTACAGTGTTTATGTCTATAGTATACAGTAATGTTCCAGGCCTTCACATTCACTCACCACTCACTCACTAAGGCCTAGAGCAACTTTCAGTTTTGCAAGCTCCATTCACGGTAGGTAAGTGCCCTATACAGGTATACTATTTTCAAAATCTCATATTATGATTTTACTCTATCTTTTCTATGTTTAGATATGATTAGATACACAAATACTAACACTGGGTTACAATTACCTACAGTGTTCAGTACAGTAATATGCTGTACAAGTAGTAGCTTAGGCTACATGGTATAGCCTAGGTGTGTAATAGGCTATATCATTTAGGTTTCTGTAAGTATATTCTATGATGTTTGCACAATGATAAAGTATTCTAATGATACGTTTCTTAAAATATCCTTATGGTTAGGTAATACATGACTATAATAGCTATTTATTTTGAGAACTACCGTGGACATCTAGGCAGCTGGTGCTGTATGATGGACTAGAGCCTGTAACTATGGCCTTAGCAGACCTGGGTTCTGAGTCCAGTTCTGCCATCTAGGAGCTTTATCCCTTAGGCCTGGTGATTTAACCTCTCTGTGAAGTGAAGGGATATGAGAGTAAGACCTCCTTTGGAGTCTGTGGAAATGATTAAGTGTGATGGTGCATGTTGTTTTAGTCCATTTTTCTGCTGCTATAACAGAATAACACAGACTGGGAAATTTACAAATAAAAGAGGTTTATTTGCCTTATGGTTCTGGAGGCTGGGACATTCAAGAACATGTGCTGGCATCTTGAGAGAGTCAAACCATTCACTAATGGTGAAAGAGTAGAAGGCAAAGGAGAGCTTGCTTTTATAACAAAGCCACTCACACCATAAATAACCCACTTCCTCGATAATGTGATTAATCCATGAGCCTTCACAACCTAATCACTTTTTTAAGCTTCACCTCTTAATATTGTTACAGGATAATTGCATTTCAACATGAGTTTCAGAGGGGACATTCAAACCACAGCACGTGGGAAGCACTCGGTCCAATGAATGACTGCTGGCAGGTGTTCATCGCAGCTATTATTAACACCACCATATGCCAGCACTGAGCCAAATAACTTACCTTCATTCTCTACTGTCACACACAATAGAAAGTGAGTTTTTAAACACTATATTGCACAGGAAGAAACTGAAACTCAGAGTTGAGCTACATAGGTATGATGTAGAAGAGCTACTTACTCAAGAAAAGTCATGCCATTTTCAAGCTACTTTATCCTAATGTAGGATGTATTGAATGATGACTCTAAAGATATAAAACATGGTTTTCCAAAATAACTACTGACTTAATATATAAGTTGAAAGTAACAAGGCAAAAATGAACGGACACCTTTTTATTGTTTTTAGTAGCTAGCTATCTTGTTTAGAATGTCTGCCCTATCTCAAGTATGCAGAGGGAGGAGAAGATGCTGTTATCAAAAATGAAAAGATTTAGTGCTGTTCTCACCTTCTAATGACTTTCCTGTGATTGGTGGACATCAAATAATGAAGAAAATATCAACACAAGTTGTGAGAATTCATTCATTTATTTAGTTACACATTAACTTACTAATTCATTAAGCATTTATTGAGCACCTACCTGTCAAAAACTATATTGGAAAAAAATAAATATGTTGATAAAAACCCTATAATTCTTATATTGGAGGAGCCCATAGTCTAATTTAATAAAAAAAAATAAGAGCTATATATGAATTTCCTTCTTACTTGTACTTTTAAATTTATGTTTCCTTATGAGACTGGCACTGGGAACATTTAATGTGATAAGGCAGTGCGTATCAAAGCTGTAGGCAAGGGCTTGGGAGTTCATCAGACCCTGGTTTGAGTCCCGGATCAATCCCATACTAATAGTGTGACCAAAATATAGTTTTCTTATCTGTACAAGCAGAATTTTAATTCTTACATTAGAGGGTTTTTTTAAAAAAAAATGTTTCTTTTTGGTTTTGGGGATGTAGGATATGTAGGATGTGCAGGTTTGTTACATAGGTCAATGCATGCCATGGTGGCTGCTGCACCTATCAACCCATCACCTAGGTATTAAGCCCAGCATGCATTAGCTATTTTTTCTAATGCTCTCCCTCTCTCCACCCTACCCCCCAACAGGCCCCAGTGTGTGTTGTTCCCCTCCCTATGTCCATGTGTTCTCATTGTTTAGCTCCCACTTATAAGTGAGAACATCTGGTGTTTGGTTCTCTGTTTCTGCATTAGTTTGCTGAGGATAATGGCTTCCAGCTCCATCCACATCCTTACAAAGGACATGATCTTGATCCTTTTTGTAGCTGCATAGTATTTCATCATGTATATATACCACATTTTCTTGATCCAGTCTATCACTGATGGGCCTGGGTCCCTCCTATACCTGGAATTATCACCGGTGGAGGCTGCAGAATAGCAAAGATGGCAGCCTGGTCCTTTCTCTGAGATCTCTGTTCCAGGGAGGCACCAACCTGATGCCAGCCAGAGTACTCCTGTATGAGGTGTCTGGAGACTCCAGGTAGGAGGTCTCACCCAGTCAGGAAGAACAGGATCAGGGATCTGCTTAAATAAGCAGCCTGCCTGCCCCTTTGCAGAGCAGATGTGATGTGCAGGGGGTAATCCCACTTGTCTGGGCTGCCCTGACTCTCCAGAGCTGGCAGGCATAAAAGACTAAGACAGCTGATTCATGATACCGTGGCCACCTTTCCTCCCAGGAGCTCCTCTCAGAGAAATCAGAGTTCTGTCCATAACCACCTGGCTGGCCATGCTGAGAATCCTGCAGGCAGGCCCTTCCCAGTGAGAAGAAATGGGTCAGGGTCCCACTTCAAGAATCTTACCATGAACTCTCATAGCCGCTATGCTGCGCTGTGGGGAATTCCTCCACCAAACCACCCAGTCTTGCGGACAATGGCAGCAGGGGAATATGACTGACTGGAGCCGCAGTGATGGCAGCCGCCCCTCTCTGTCCCCGAATTCAGTCTTCTTAGGCAGTCTCCAGCCTGCTGCATTGGCGGACAGGAATTCCAAGTCAGTGGGTTTTAGTTTGTGGGGTTCTGTGGGAGTGGGGCCTGCGGAGCAAGGCTGCTTGGCTCCCTGGCTTCAGCCCCATCCCATGGGAGTGGATGGATCTCCTGCCTCACCAGAGTTCCTGGAGCCAGAGTATGCAAAACCACCTGTTTCAGTGCCTGCTTGAGTGGTCACCCACCCAAGCAGGCACCATGAGTCTGCAGAGCTGTGTGCTTGGGACCCAAGCCCTGGTGACGTGAGCTCACAGGGGGACCTCCTTATCCATGGGTTGCAGAGATTCATGGGAAAAGCATGGTTTTCAGGAGGAGGTAGCACAATCCGTGACCACCTCGGGGAGGGAGCTCCTTTTGACCGGTGCGCTTCCAGGTGGGCCTTCGCTCCACCCTGCTTTCCCTCACTCTCCGTGGGTACACGCCAATCACCCAGTCAGTCACAGTGAGAAAACCTGGGTACCTCAATTAAAGATCAGAATTCACTGGCTGTTTTCATTCTTCTCAGAGACTGGAACTGTTTCTATTTGGCCATCTTGACTGTTCCTTTGTGAATTTCCTTCTTTTTAAGGCAATGGCAATTTGAGAATCTTTGTCTTCTTGCAGAAACATGTGTTCTATATTATAAAAACATTACCCTTCCAAGTGAATATCTTCCTTAAAATTTGGTAAGAATGTATTAATTCATTAACTGTCTCTGTCAGAATATGATTCAGATAATTATCTTGTATTTCCTTTCTCTAAAGATATCTAACTTCATTAAATTGAATGTAGAATTATCTTTTCATACATTAGACACACAAAAATAGCCAGTAAATGTGATGAAATAGTTACATATAAATTTTAAGGACAAACCAGAGAAATATCACAATCCTCAATGCTTTTAAATTATTTGTAAGAAGCTAACCATTTGCTGTGGGAGGCATCCATGAGTGATCTGTGACCAATACACATTCAAGAATTCTTGAATCTAAGCATGAAAACCAAGCAATATGGCAGCACAGAGCCCTGTTTCCCTTCCCACTGACATAGTTACAGAATCATGAATGAGCTCAGACTAATCAAATTCAAAGAAGAACAATGTTAGCAAGGGCTAGTGTAACTGGAGAATCTGCAAACTACAAGTACATTAGAGAAGTTCCAGTACTTGCCTATAGGGACGCTCTGTCCCTAGCACCTCTGCTATGTGAGGATGTCTGTCTTGTTGCAACACTGTATAGCCTGTTCTGCTAAGGAAACAGAGACACTGGTGGGGTTTTTCCACTAATGCTTATCTAATTCTTGATATAACTATCACTTATTTTAGCAGTATATTTTTCCGCTAATGAGAGAATTGTTTAACCCAACATTCAAAATAAATAACAATTTAATTTCTGCAGTAAACTGCTGTGACATTTGCTACAATAAACAAGAACAGGATTATGTGCTTGCTTTATCATTTTGAAAAGACTGTTATTACATATTCAATCCTTAGAAATTGAAATTTATATTTATGGAATATTAGAAAGGAGAAGTTATATGTGATTATTAATAGATATATATTTGCATTTCAAGTAAATGAGGAAAGAGGAACCAGACTAAAATGCATTTTTGTTTCTCTTTGTCTACTTTATGTACCTTATTTTACTACAGATCTGGAGACCTAGAATTCACTACCCAAAGAATTTGCTATGACCTCATTCTTACCAGATTAAGCTAAGAATGATAAAAGCATGTGAAAATTCAATAAAGATACTGATCATTTCTTTAATTCTGTAAACATTTGAGGATTTTCTTTTACATTTGGGATCGATAAGCTGATAATATTTGTGGACTATTATTTAAAAATAAGTATTTGTGTGTGTAAATAATTTTACTTATAAAATGTTTCTATCAGTCCCTTAGCTCAGGGGTCATGTAATTAATTTTACTTATAAAATGTTTCTATCAGTCCCTTAGCTCAGGGGTCCCAAACCCCCAGATTGCAGACTGGTACCCTCCATGGTCTGTTATAAACCAGGCCGCAGAGCAGCAAGTGAGTGATGGGCGAGCCAGCATTACCACCTAAGCTCCTCCTTCTGTCAGATCAGATCAGTAGCAGCATGAGATTCTCATAGGAGCCTGCACCCTGTATTGCAAACTGGACACGTGAGGGATCTAGATTGTGCACCTATGAGAATATCTGATGATCTGAGGTGAAACACTTTCCAAAACCATTCCCCACAACCCTCCCCCACACTCTCCCCCCAACAAATCCTTCCCATCCAAGGAAAAATTGTCTTCCATGAAACTGGTCTCTGGTGCCAAAAAAGTTGGAGACCACTGCTTAGCTCGTTCTTAAGTGAGACAAATTTGAACCCACCATATAATTAAAGTAAACATTTCTGAACCCAACTTTTTTCCTTAATTTTACTTTAGACAACAGGTGATGGTAATTGTGCCTAGTATTTCCTGTATTTCATGCTCATGCATGCTTGTCAAGCAAGTACAATATGTAGCATATCTCCGTAGTGACCCCTGCTTCCTGTGAGAGACTCAGCTCAAAGTTTATGAATATTTGGAGGATGAGGCAGAGCAGCAATCTTATCAGCTTTAATTTGTCACTCTACAGCTTGCCTCCATATTAAGTCCTCACGTCCAGAGATGGTCCATAACTTTGAGATTAGCTAAGCCTATGAGATAATGCATTTTATTTCATTAACCATCTGTGGTGTGCTGCCAGGGATTTATAAATGCTAGTCAATGCTTGTGTTCCCTTAAGGATAATTTTGCAATCAGTCTGCAAAGATGTGAATAGAAACTACCCAGCCCTAAGGAAAGATGACATCCTCACTCAGATAAATAAAGATATAGGGAAAATATGATGACTAAATAAAATATATGGGAGGCTAAGCCAAAGTAGAGAAGACAAGCTTCCTAGCAGGAGCCATAGAATGACAAAATAATGAGAACTTTAAAGACAATCTGGTTCTATTTCTTCACTTTAATGATGAGAAAAAATGTGCTCCAAAAAGAGCTTTTTTTTTCTTCTTTTTCTTTCTTTCTTTTTTTTTCAGGGTCATGGGCTATGTGAGTTGAAGACAACTCTGAGTCTGGTGTTTTCACTGGGAAGCCTTTCTCTCTGGAGCATCTCACAGAGAGGTTACAGCAAGCACACCACACCCCAGCAGTCTGGGAGCCTGTATTCTTTTAAAACAGAACTTAACAAAGGACACAGACACACAAACCCACAAAAAGATTATTGTTAGCAAACAGATGACTGAATCACTGGGTCTTTTCCACTTTTGATTTGAGGGGTTTATGATGATTAATGCAGGGTGATGTGAGAGGCTGCTTTCTGCACAAAAAAGTCTGGAGCACTAGGGAAAAAGTGGAAAAGGAAAAAGAGCTAATGTTCAAAACCACAGAATCATATGTGACAGAGGGAGCCAGAACCTCTCCAACCAAGGCTCACGGAGCACACCACATAGAGGCTAGCGTGGCTCAGGCTGCCTGTGCCAGTCTACTAGGCTGGTACTCTCTGCTCTGAAGGGTGGGGAAGGAAGAGGATTGGAAAGCAGCAATGTCAGGTGGCTCTGGCACTCTACCTGTAATGCCTTAAAAACATCCCAAGTTTGCATGGACAAAAGATGAGCTTTCTGAGGCGACATGGACTTTAAACGTTGAATAATTCCAAATGAAGGTACAATTTGTATTTAGTACACATAGATCCCTTTGAAATGTTTCACTGGAGGTGGTGGTAAAAACTTTTGTTTATGAACAAAAATTTTCCAGTTGTCTCTGGATATATTCCTAAGACCCTCTGACTAAACACACATTGCATATATTTGTTTAACATACAATCAGATTGATTCTGTAAAAATATGTAATGTGATTATATATGCTTATACAGTAAAAAAAAAAAAAAAAACTTCACATCTGTCTGTATGCATCTGTCAGAAATACATATGGCAATATACTGAC
This sequence comes from Papio anubis, assembly GCF_008728515.1. Taxonomy (NCBI): domain Eukaryota; kingdom Metazoa; phylum Chordata; class Mammalia; order Primates; family Cercopithecidae; genus Papio; species Papio anubis. The sequence goes on along the minus strand of NC_044980.1, from coordinate 91,015,998 downwards.
AGAGGAAATTCTTTCACTATTTATTATGCATAATGTGGACTTATAATTGCATAAGAACAGAAACAGAAAAGTTGATGTGAAAATGTACCCCACACTTGGACAATGAATGATTCACCAGTCCAAGCTTTTAACTTATTTTACATACAATTCTTAAATAGATTAAAATAAAAATACAGATCAAGAAGGATTCACCTGATCTTTGCCTGATCCCAAGCTGGCTTATAACAACCTCACTTAAGGTGCAGTTTATCTTCTACTGCCCACCAGAATCCCATAGGCTTCATGTATGGAAAATCTAATTCAGAAGGATCAAACTGGGTTAGGAATGTATATTTTAAAAAGCTCTAGATATCTAAGTAATTTGTCATACTTTTAACTTTAAGAACTTGTGACTCAAAGCACCATCACTTTCCCCTAACACAAATCCCAGACATAAAGCTTACTCTCTCATGCTTGAAGAATATGAGAACTGTTCTGATGAACCAAAGCTCTGAGGACATGGGAAAGGGTAGTCATTCTAAAGGGCCAGTATTAGGCCCAGATGTTTAGGTAAAGGGAATTGAGAGTCAGTCCCCCAAGCTAGCATATCAGACCCCTCAAGGGCAGCATTTGTGTCTCATTTGCATCCTCACTTCTGGCACAGAATTTGATGCTAAAAGGGCTTGATCAATGAAAGCAGCATTCTCACTGGGGAGAGTGGACCATCAACATTTTGTAAGGTCTATGCAACACAGAGGAGAAGACCAAAAATTAAAAAGAACTAGCGGAAGTATATTAGATAGAGATGTCTATTATCTACTTTCATACTGCATGAGGTTTGGACTAACATTAAAATGATCAAGGACACGGAAGTCGGACAGCTATATTTAGCTCTACTTTAACAGATCAGTGAATGGTTCTAGTGTTTATTCCTTGCTTTTCCTCAGAGTGTCATATATCGGTTTCAAAAGCTATGGAATCTTATCTATATGTAATATAAGATATATATTATATGTGTGTGTATTGATCCCTTTCTCCTAAAATTAATGAGATGAATCCAGCATTTGCAAAGGATTCATTGATAAGGATGCTGAAAGGAGAGAAACAAGGAGGTTAACAGGCCCATTTTGCCATGTAACCGTTTTGATGAATAGTGAGAAGGTAGATCCCTGCTGTACTAGAGTCTTTTCTCTTTAGATAAATAATATTGATTTACATCTATAAACCACTGCCCTTTTATGCTTTAGTCTAAGACTTTAAGGGGAGAATAAGGGAGGTACAAGAAGGATACCACCTGAGATAACATGAACTAAGTCTTTATTAACCGTAACTTGACATTAGCTGGCAACTCATTTCCTCTAAAATGCAGTATTACAAAGGTTTTACTGTGTGTATACCCATGTCTATATGGTAATGAGATGGAGGTTTTATGTGGTTTATGGAAAGCAGCAATCATTATTTTATAGCCACTTCCTGCCCTTTTCCCTATTCTCAGCAGTAAATTATCTTTCTTTTAATGTTCTCTATATCCCCACCTCAATTTCTAATGTCTCTTAGGTCAACAATGTTCTAAATGTCCAATAAACTCAACTTCAGGTTTCTCATATTGGTTTTCATCTCTGATCCATCTGAACATACCACTAATTAGGAGTGAGAGCAAGAGAAAAAATATTTTTGTTGAGAGATTTATATTTAGCATTTTACAATTTCTATTGCATAGACAAGAAAGTTAAATCATACGATAATAAGATGATTGTTTTAGATTACTAAATAGTGCATCTAAAGGGAAAACAGAAAAAAAAAAAGAAAACCAGTCTACGTTTAAATATTTTAAGAAATTAAGGGTTTTTGTTTGTTTGTTTGTTTGTTTTACTTAACTTTTAAACAACAAGTTCTTTAGTTAGACATGGGAAGAAATTGTGGGGTTCAAAGACTGCGAGAATACAGCCAACAAGTTTAGAAAGAAGATTTGTTTGTGGGAAAAAAGTACAAGTAAGTTATCAATTAGAACCATATCATAGCCTTTTTCTGTTGGAAAAAGGAATTATTTTTGGACTGTAACATGTAGTCTTACAGTGTTTCTCCCCTTAGATTTGGAGCTAAATAATATTTAAAAAAATAGCTGTCTGGTTTCCCACAATCCACAGGAGGTTTGTGTGTCTGCACTCTTGCTCACACCCTGAAATTCTGTTATATTAGTCTCCCTCCCTCTCTGGGGAGCAGATGATGTCTCTTCATCTTTGCAGAGCTTGCCTTCACATGGTAATGAAACCAACTAAGGAATGCAAAAAAAATCATGAAGAAAAAAAAAAAAAAAAGGCTAGGTTAAATGATACTCCAACTGCTAAATCTCAATGATGTCAGCTCCTCAAGAAACATGTGCATATGTGGTTTCCCCCAAGAAATCCTACCTAAACTTCCTATCCTACTCTCTGATATTTTTGATATTTTCTCAAATGAAAGAATACCACCAAGGCACACAGCATGTACACACTAAATTATACTTTAAGTACCATATGACTTTTACAGAAAGGGTCTTAAAAACACTAAACGTCTGTTTGGACATGAAGAGGAAATGACCATTGTGAAATTTCTCAGCAAAATCAGTTTACTGGGAATGACATGGAAAGTCAGGAGCAATTTTATTTTCTGTTGCAGCTGCTTAAACACTGGCTAGAAATTAAAACATTGGAATAATTTCTTTGCTTTATGGTCATGATGCAACTCGGTGGTTTCAAACTTGTTACCAAGGACAAGCCAATCCTGAAAATAGGTCCGTTTTCCACTAGTTCCTTAGAAAAGAAAATGTTTAGCTTTCCCCAGTCTGTCAATCTTGTGGTAAGGAAATGCCACCAGGGTACCTTTTATAAGAATTTGGGCTCAGAAACAGCTGTACAAATCATAAAATAAGTTTTTTCCCCTTTAATCCAACTGGCATTCAAGTCAATGAGCATTTTCAGAAACAAATTATAAAGCAGACTCGCTTTGAAACCCAACCTGAAAAGAGAGAAACACACAACCATGACAACCTGTTTAGAACTGGATATTCTGATTTTCAACACTGGAAAATGAGGGAAAGTCATCTATAATACTCTAAGCAAAGCTCTCCTAGTGTTCTCTACTTGCCTGTAGATGCAAAAACAAATCAATGCAATAGCCCCAGGTTTCTGGAAGAACAAGAAAAAATGTCCTTGAGAGATGATACAAAGGATATTATTCTTTCATGAACTAATATTCTCTCCTTATTCGTTTTAAATGAACAAAGAAACCCCCAAACGGAAAGCTAAATAAAGGCTTCACAGTACACAGCAATAACAAGTGAATCACTGAAACTAATTTTAACCCCAGAGTGACAGAGAATGGTAAATCGTTTCCTTCCCCCTTGCAACCTCCCCTCCCTGCTTGCAAAATTTTGCTGTTAGATTTAACCACATTAAAATGTAATTTCATCTTATTCTATGCCTGCCTTTGTTACTTCTAAGAGTCTAGCTTCTTTTCTTCCCACAGTTGTAGGGAAGAAGGCACAATTTTTTATTTATTTTTAAAAACATATGTGTTTTACTTTATTTTATTGTGATAAGAACGCAACATGAGATCTATTCTTTTCACACATTTTTCAGTGTACAATATATTATTGTTGACAATGGTTATAGCAGATCTCTAGAGCCTGTTTATTTTGCTTCACTGAAACTCTGCCCATTTTATTGACAGTGGGCAGAACCGTAGCTGCCTTGGTAAGATGCTGCATGAGCACTGGCAATTCAATTGGGCAGCTCAATATGTCCTCCACAAGAGTTCTGAAAGCCTGTTTTAAAGATATTTAAGACGGTAGTGTGTTTAGGGCAGATCTCTTTTCCTGGTTCTCTTCTTTCTCCTATGAGAAAGACTTTGTCAGTGGAGGAGCTAGACACACAGGCCTAGGAGAAGTTTTTTTATTTAAATCAGTGCAATATGTTCTGAGCCTCTCACCTTGTGCCTTGCACAGAGATTTTGCACTAAGGAACCCTGCTTCCTGAATGAGCAGATCTCAGAAAAGCAAATAACATAATCCTGTTACAAATAAATTATTATGAAACCATTTCTATGTTTGAATATCTGGAGGGCTCTGTATGGCTTTGTAGAGCAGCAAGATTTCTGGAGGAAAGGGATGCTGTGGTAATCACCGAGGACTTAACCCAGGGGATTGAAAAATAACCCAGAGTTTGGCCAGTAGAAGACAAGGGGAAGGTTCAGATTGCTAAACTCAAAGTTGTTGAGAAACTAAGTGTTGATGAGAGAACACTCAAATCATTAGGATAAAAAGAATCAACAAACTCTTTGGTAGAAAGGTAAACAAAGGGAGATGACCCACTCTCCCCTACCCTCAGTTCTCCATATTCACTTTGAACAGCTGAGTGTCATTCAACAATGATCAACATTTAATGAGCACGTATTATGAGAGAGGCAAAGAGCACAATCCTAATCAGACAAGAGCCGGGCACAGAGCAAGATCCTAATCACACCAAGTCAATCAAGACATGGTTCCTAACCATAATACACATAAAAATTCTTCAATGGAGTGCTGCCCACATGGCTTTCAATCTATCATTAGTTGGATAATTGATGGTGTGGTTTTTCAAGGCCTAAACTTTCGAGTGCTCAATGGGTCAACAACTCTGCAAGGCATTTAAACTGTAATCTTTCCAATTAGACCTATAAGTTAAATGTCACCTACCACCATTTTACTGACATGAACTAAATTATGAACAATGAAGAAACTTGCCCAAGCTTAGCTATAAATGGCAGAATTGAGATTTAGATGTTTTTATGACTCAACACCAATGGCCTGTTACCATGTAAGTGCTGGCGTTCTTCATTCAGGTAGTTTACATAATGCATATGCTTGAACCTATGCTTAATAACCTCCTTCTACTATGTTGCCTAAGAAGCATTTTATGCAGAAATGGAAACAAAAGGAAAAAATGATCAAAAAATTACAAGTCTTTCTCGTTGATGAGAATGTTCAAATTGGATACACACTCACTTGAATGTATAAATGCATTGTCTCTCCTTCATCCCCAGGAGATGTGGCTCTGCATATCTGGTTGCCAGAGAGAGATTGCAGCTGGCTGGAAACATTACACAGCACTGTGCGAGCCTGCAGTACATTATCACTATTATATTTTCTGATTATGGCAAAGATTAAGCTTGCAGCTTCCTCATATGTTAGATAGTATTAGCAAAGTTCAGCATGAATAAAGAGAATCAATTCAAACAATAATTCAACCTGCTTTTCATGGGTCTGCCAATTTCCTATAATCATTAAAAAATTATGTATCACAGATTTCAATTTTGAATGTTATAAACATTTTCATTTCTTTTTATTTTACCCATTTTCCATACAAATTCGTTTATATTTTATAAATTAATAAACACAGAGGTTAAAAAACTTTCACAGCAGGATGCAGTGGCTCACGCCTGTAATCCTAGCACTTTGGGAGGCCGAAGAAGGTGGATCACAAGGTCAGGAGATCGAGACCATCCTGGCTAACACGGTGAAACCCCATCTCTACTAAAAATACAAAAAATTAGCTGGGCATGGTGTCGGGTGCCTGTAGTCCCAGCTACTCAGGAGGCTGAGGCAGGAGAATGGCATGAACCCGGGAGGCGGAGCTTGCAGTGAGCCGAGATTGTGCCACTGCACTCCAACCTAGGCGACAGAGTGAGACACTCTCAAAAAAAAAAAAAAAAAAAAAAAAATTCACATAACTAATAGCAAAATAAGTTGGTCACAGATTTTTAATGTTATTAACATAATTTCTTTATTTTTTATGATTTGTAGAGCTGGAAAACAGAATAGGTAAAAAAAAAAATGCATATTTTAAGTTCACGTGATCTAGTCTAAAATATTGTGAAATATATTATTACATATTGACCTCCTTTAGGTTTATGAAAATATTCACTTGATACATAATTATGCATTTATTTTTGGAGGGAAGTTCAGTGGATAACGACCAATGAGCAACTGGGAATGGACATAGCATTTAGATGAGATGGTCTTGTAAATCACATAGTAGAACACTGGCTTTCATCCTTAGCCCTTACAAATGGCAATAGAAGTACGTGAGAGGTATGAAACATTCATTCATTCAACAATACTTATTAGGCATTTATTACGAAAGGAATGTATTCCAAGCAGAAAGAAAAGCAACTCTGTAAGGTCTATTTTGCATTATTGAACGATGAGAAAGAAAATTAGTGTGGATGAAGTAGAATGTGCTGGGGTACAGCTGCAGCAGATGAAGTCAGATGGTATAGATATGTCAAATCATGTTTGGATGTGTTTGTAGGGATACTGAATTCTATTCTCAGTTAAATGGGAAGCTGATGGAGACTATTCATTAGGGGCATTGCATGACCTCAGAATCCAAAACTATCTGGATTTGTTTCTGCTCTTTTGATGAATATCTATGGGCTGGATGTTTACGGGAAATATATATTCTTGAGTTCCACGTATAAGAACACCAGTTTACGGATTACGACTAGGTCCATTAGTTGAATATTTAGTGAGAAATATTTGTGAGCCAGAATTGGGTAGGGGACAGGTTGGATGAATATTGGACCAAAAATCAGAAGTAAGCAGATCTTTTGGCCACCAACAGATGGATAAGATGGGGAAGAAAAACAAATGACAAACTGGAAGTGGTGAGTTATGATGTCATAGCAGAAGTAGAGGGGTGGGAGCATCAAAGGTGAGTATGTAACGAATATCAGATGATATCGGTAGCTTCATGGAGTCCAGATGAATTTCTGTAGATAATTTCCTGCCACTACAAATAAGGTCTCATACGTGAGACGAGTCAAAATTTTGTTAAAATTCTGGTAAGGAATTAAATGATCCCATCTATTTGGTAACATCTTTGAGTTTAATGGACTTTAATTTAATTTTATCTTAAAATAATTTTGCCATTTCTCAGTTGAAAAAAACAAAATTTAGAGACTTTAAAGCAAAATGAATAAGGACAAATCAGTTATTAAACTCAAATATTTTGACTCTCAACCCTTTGTTGAGAGTTTTAACCTTGTCATTAATTTAAACTTTTAAAAATATGCTGCTTGCATGTTTTCAGACCATTTGAATTGGAAGTTCAACATAACATTTCATATATTTTTAGGAGTCATTGAAACAAAATGTTAATTCAGACTCTAAATATGTAATTTTCTTGTTCATATTTGATAGTAATTAAAAAGAAGATAACTGCTGATAGTTGGATTCTTTGGGTAATGAATCTGCCACTTAGTTGAGTAATGAGATCTTGGACCTTTTGGTGAAGCTTCATTTTTAATACAGACAGAAGGAGTCTATGAATCTGTGAAATAATTGGATAACTCAGGTTATAATGAAAATTAGAATATGACAAAAATCATGGGCTTGTTTCCTTGCAAATTTGAAATTAAGTAATTAAAGACAAGTGCTGACATTTCTGTTTAACCTCAACATCATTATATGTAAAGAACATACAGGGGCCAGGAATGGTGGCTTACATCTTTAATCCTAGCACTTTAGAAGGCTGAGGCAGGCAGATTGCTTGAGCCCAGGTGTTTAAGACCAGCCTGGGCAACATGGTGAAACCCCATCTCTACAAAAAATAGAAAAATTGGCCAGGCATAGTGGCACACTTGTGGTCTCAGCTACTTGGGAGACTGAAGTGGGAGGATAGTGTGAGCTCAGGAGGTGGAGGCTGCAGTGAGCTTTGATCATGCCATGCACTCCAGCCTGGGTGACAGAGTCACCTGTCAAAAAAAAAAAAAAAAAAAAAAAATTATACAAGGGGTTAGTCACTGAAAAGTGTCAAAACTGTCTTGGCAAAGAAGCCAGGATTTTCTTCCTTAGTGATTATGTAAGAATCCAATCAAGCAAGCAGATAGACTCTATTCCTCAATAGAATGCTTGTCAAGAAATGAGTAAACTTCTGTAATTGACATCTTGGAAAAACAACAGATGAGTAGAAAAAGAAGCTAAGATATAGTGCCACTGAATCACAGGTGGTCACAGACAACTAAGAATATATCAGATTTAACAAAAGTAGCATCTAAATAAAAATTTAGAAGAGCTATATCAATTGTTCTCATCAATGACTGATTTTGCTCCCCCAGGAGACATTTGATAATGTCTGGAGAGGTTTTTTGTTTGTTTGTTCGTTTGTACTTAATTTTCACAAATACAGTGCTATTGGCATGTAGTGGGTGGAGTTAGGGATGCTGCTAAATATCCTACAATACATGTAAAAAGTGCCAAGGTTTAGAAGCACTCATCTAAATAAAGATTTTACTATGAAACCACTTGGAGGAGAATTAGTCTTTCCTAAATTAATTGCAATCAAGAAATCAGTAGTGGATGGTGCCATAAACCAGGGCTAAATAATATAGGAGAGTTGGAGGCACTTTGAGTCACCGTCACTAAAAGAGAAAATAGAGGAAAAGTCATGGATGTCCACCACAGAGTACTATACAGCAGTTAGAAACAACAGGTTAGATAGACTCATAGCACTATACAGAAGCAGAGCACTGATTTAAACATAAGAAACAGTGGGAAGCATCTATCAAAATACTTTTTACAAATATACCAAGTACAAGCAACAAAATACAAATAAAACAACAATGCACATTTTGCAAGAACTAAATAAGCAAAAAGATGTGTTAAATTTCTTAGCATCATTACATGTCTAGAAGGAGAAAATAGAGAACTATGGCAGGAAGATAATTGATCAATTAATCGGTCAATCAAGAGAGAAGCTAATAAAAATAATGTGCTATGCACTGAGATTTATGATTACTTCAATCCTCTTCATCTTATGCCCAAAAACATACCATATGTGTATTTTATATATATATTCTTAGCATATATTATATGCTATATGTATGCTAGTATGTATAATATGCAATACACATAATATAATATATATGCTAAGAATATTGACACTAGGTAAGAATACTCAAAATCAGTACAGACGGTAATCAAATAGAGTTTTAATTATTCACATCTGGATTCGTAGATTTTTCTCATTAAGGATAGGTATGAGGAATACATTTTTGGGAGAATAAATAACTGCTTCTTAGATTAAGTAATTCTGGAATTCACATGGAAAGGAAATACACCAAGTTCTGCATAAAAGACAGGAAGTGAATCAGGAATTACACAAATCATTATATATTAGTGATTAGTATATGATTAAGTTTCACTTTCTACTGAGGGTGGAAAAGCCAAGAAACATAGAACACATGCTAACTCACTTTTAGAAAAGAGACCTACATCAAAATGTGAATGTTAGAATAAAATGCAAGGGAGTTGGAAAAAAAAAAAAGCAAATAATCTACCAGAAACCTGGAAGCTGTTTAAAACACCTTATTAGAAGCCCAGGCAAAATATGTGCCAAGGATCAAGAAACCCAGGTGTTCAAACAAAAACTCTGTATGGCTAACTGGCAAAGCAAAAGAGGTCATTGTGGGTGAGGAAAAGGAGATGGCATTTTTTAAAGGTACAATTGGTAAAGGGAACAAAACAAGAAAATCTATTAAATAAGGTAAATCAAGTGCAAAAAAACCCTGTAAGACTAGCTAAAAAAGAAAAAAAAAAAAAAAAAAAAAAAAGACTTAAAGGAATACTGTGCTTTATATTCCAAAGAAAATAATAAAAGCTTAAAAAATAAATCAATCAACAGCTGGGAGTGGTGGCTCACGCCTGTAATCCCTGCACTTTGGGAGGCCGAGGCAGGCAGATCACATGAGGTCGGGAGTTGGAGACCAACCTGACCCCATGGAGTCAGAGATGGTGGAGAAACCCCATCTCTACTTAAAATACAAAACTAGCTATGTGTGGCGGCGCTTGCCTGTAATCTTAGCTACTCAGGAGGCTGAGGCAAGAGAATCGCTTGAACCTGGGAGACGGAGGTTGCAGTGAGCCAAGATCGCGCCATTGCACTCCAGCCTGGGTAAGAAGAATGAAACTCCATCTCTAAAAAACAAATAAATAAATCAACAGTAAGATGCCAGCTTGAGAATCACCAGGACTATACAATGATGGTAGTTGAAAAGCTGACCTTTGAAATAGAATTCAGCAAAGAGAATCAATGGATTCTTTATTTTGATTTTTATTATGAAAAAGTTAGCTAAATATCTAGCTACACATAATTGTAAAAAATAAAAAAGAACAGAGAATTAATAAAAGTACTTTGTAAATCCAAATATTCTCTTCATCAGTGGCTTGTAATTAGAATTAGAAAAGTAATACTTTAAAAGTATGGATTTGGGGGCCTGCAATTGTATTTTTCCTAAGTTTCCATGTGATTTTGATGATTGATTTGTTTAGGAACAACTGTTCTAGATCTAATTAGCAATCTAGAATTTACATATAAACAATGTCATGGCTAAAGTAAGTAATTATTCAGTTCAGTTTTCAAGAAATAACATCCAAATCCATATTCTGCTGAACAACTGAAACAAGCTCATAGCTAATGTGATTTGCACCCGGAAAAGAACCTGAAAAGTACAACCTGTTAAATTGCACTACCATATCTGACTGGAATTACAATAAAAGGCAAGATTATTTTACACTTAAATATGCATAGAAATTTAGTGGAAAGGCAATATGGTATTTTTTCAAGGGAAATTTTTTCTATTAACTTTAGAATTATTTGACATTATTTATATGAGAAATAGTTAATATAATTTATTTAGAATTTAAATTATACAAAAGTATGTAATTAAGGGTATTAAAAGCAATTGATCAGTATGAAGTGGGAAGAACAAATTCTTTAAGGAGGGAATAACTCATAGACAGAAAACAAAGGCTAGGGAGAGATAGGCCCCTTTCAAAAATGAAAAACAGATACCATGATGTGACAGTGTCTGGCCACAGGTGCCCAGATAGTTGGACAAACATTATTCTGAGTGTTTCTGTGAGAGTATTTTTAAATGAGATTAACGTTTAAGTCTTCAGACAGAGCAAAGCAGATTGCCTTTCATATTGTGGGAGGGCCTCGTGTAATCAGTTGAAGGCCTACATAGACGAAAAGGCTACAATTTCTTGAGTGAGAAAATTCTCCTACCTGATGATCTTCAGACTGGAACATCAGTTCTTCCTGGTTCTACAGCAGCTTTCCAATTTCCATTACCAACCAGGACATTGGCTCTGCAGATTTTGGGTTTGCCAACATCTATAATCATGTGAGCCGATTACTTACCATAAATCACTCTTTCTTTCTGTATATTCAATTGGTTTTGTTTCTCTGGAGAACCCTGACTAATACATAAGATATAACCTACTTGGTGATCTGCCAAGACCTACCTGAACATCTTCACTATGAAAGAAAGTCAGTAGGGAAACTTCAAGACTTTCAAATAGCACTAAATATTTAAAGATAATGAAATGTCTGGTGGAGGAGTATAGGCTACAACTGAGTCTTATGTATAAATTGGCATATGAGTAGACGCTAAGTATCTGAATGAACTAGTATAATAATGCATTTGAAAAATAAAAATTACACACACACACACAATACCCACATACATACATTCTATACTGTGAGGAAAATGCATTCCTCTTGTAGAATCATTCCTAAGAATACTTTCTGAAAAACATGAGGCCAACAGAACAATAAGGCTTATTATTGAGAATGTAGTTAAAAGAAAAATTAGTAAGTTTATTCTTATCCTTGAATAAAATATAATTTATTGAAATTAGTGTACTGAATGCACTTCTGTATGCCATACCTTAAGAAAGAAATAACAGTATAGAAAGAAAAGAACAACTATACAAAGATGAATGGGCTTTTTAAGATATGTGATTTAAAGAGACAAAAACTTAGAGATAAGAATGAATGTAGGGTTGGAGGAATCAAAGTTTATAGAATTATAAAAGATGTGAATATGATTAATATGTATTTGTTTATCCAGATCTAGAATATTAGAACTAGAAGGCATCTCATTAAGTATAGAATAATCATTAAATAAAATAATCAAGATCAATAAATAAAAATACGTTACAAAACTTAGAGACAGCAAATGTAAATAGCATGGTGCCAATTATTTGGCCACAATGTTCATAATTATGGATTTTCTCAAATGAGAAAAATGATATTTGTGGATTATAAAGTGAGTAAATGCCATTTATATCACATAGATTATAGACTTGGAAAACACTTTTTATAAAAATTGCATTAAAAAATGGCAATCTGGGCATGGTAGCATGTGCCTGTGGTCCCAGCTACTCTGGAGGTTGAGGTGGGAATGATTCCTTGAAACCAGGAGGTCGAGGCTGTGGAGAGCTATGATCACACCACTGCACTCCAGCCTGGGTGACAGAGTGAGAATCCGCCTCAAAAAAGAAAAAAAAAAAGAAAAAAAAGAAAAAAGAAAGAAAAAAAGGAAGGAAGGAAGGAAGGAGAGAAATGTCAATCCTTGGAAATGAGAAGAAAACAAATTCTCCATGTGTCACTTTTTTTTCTTCAAAGGTTTTCTATATCCTGAAATAACTTAACTTTAAAAAGCTGCCGTGATAGATACATTATTAAAAACCATATTCAGACCAAAGATGTGAGCTCCTATGTCTGACACCTTATGCATAAATCAATAGTTACAGTCCTGTTAGTAAGATAAATGCCTGGGATAATAGATATACAAAATGAAAGGCCTTAGATCAGAGCTTGCCTAGCAGACCATTAGGTTTATATCTTACTTTCTTCAAGGCACTTATTTACTTTTGGAGAATGCTGGGCCACAGAGGTTTCATTGGAATGTGTAAGTCATTATTACTCAATGTAACTGACATTTGCCTTTGTAAGCATGATGCAATTGCTTCTTCCTTTCCTTCATTTCTAGCTGAAATTATGCAGCTTTAGCAATTGATCTTCAACAGAATGAATAAGTTATTCCATCACAACCTCAGAGAACACGAAAATGCTCAAGGAACATTTCATACCTTAGAATAACTTATATTGCAGAGGTAAATTATTAGGTAAACATTTATTCCACTTATTACACACTCAAGTCTGTTCAAAAAGATTGTGCTATATGTCTGAAGTGACTTTGACCTTGGACTTAAAACAGTGATTCTGTGGTTATTGGCTGATCAGTCTCATTTTATATCACATTCACAATTACTTGTTCAAGTTTCAACTGCAGCTACAACATTAGGCTATTCACAGTTTTAATAGTACTACTTGTGACTCCAATCTACTTCACACAGCACTTTGAGATCTGTTTACAATGCAACTTGCCTTTAAAATAAGAATAATCGATAAAGTCCTCTTGCCTCCATTTTCTTATCCGTAAGTAATATTGCCCCCCAAATATACACAACCCAAAAAGCTATAAACACTGGAATAGAGTATAAATTATAGAATGAAAAAGCTAAAAGAATAGAAATGCACAGAATATGATTTTCCTAACTGGTAGTTCATGATGGCCTTGGGGATAGGTTGGTAGAAAAGTGATTTCATCCATCTGAATACATCTAAGATTCATTCAAATGTTTTGTCTAGTAATTAAAAGAGGAAAGAACACCTCACATCTGCAAAAATTAGTTCAAACTATATTATTCTCTGTGTCTTACATATTTTAAAGTGATAGTCCTACTGTATTAGTTCATTCTCAGACTGCTATAAAGAATTACCTGAGACTGGGTAATTTACGAAGAAGAGAAGTTTAATTGATTCACAGTTCCAAAGGCTTAACAGGAAGCATGACTGCGAGATCTCAGGAAACTTAGAATCATGGTGGAAGGTAAAGGGGAAACAAGCACCTTCTTCACATGCTAGACAGAGAGAGAGAGAGAGAGAGAGAGAGAGAGAGAGAGAGAAAGTACCACATACTTTTAAACCATCAGATCTTGTAAGAACTCACTATCATGAGAACAGCATGGGGGAAATCCACCCCCATGACCCAATCACCTCCCACCAGGTTCCTCCCCAACACTGGGAGTTACAATTCAACATGAGATTTGCACAGGGACACACAGCCAAGCCATATCGCCTACATTAAATGTTCCAGATAAATTTCGTTTGAATTTGATACAGAATGATAATTTATTCTGATAATGTTAAAGACTCTCAGAAAAAGAAAGTTTTTAACGCAACCACTCATTTTTAACATAAGATTTTTTTCTTGGCTGAGATGAAGGATATCAAGAAAATGCCATATTCTTTCCCCCGCTGTATCCAGGAACTTTTTCTTTGGATTTTCACAAAAGAAAGACTTTTTAAAAATTATTTGAAAAATGAATCAATGATGCCTTAATTTTATGTGTCATCATCTACATTTCATTTTGAAATTTTGCTGTTTTATCTTCTTCCTTGTTAAGCTCTATGAATCTGGCTTGGTTTTTCCTGTTCTTGACATTTATGAACAAATAAAAACTGTGGAACTCAACAAGTGTGACAATTCTAGACTAATAGAAGCATAATGAAGAATCTCACAGAAGTTTCTTTCTAGTGGCCCACCTAACCCTTGCCTCACCCTCACCTAATTGCATAAGTAAAGATGAAGCTTTAGAGGAAACCTCCGGTATACAGAGATCTCATCTAGGAATATTACTACAGTACAAACTGTCATTATCTAGATAAACTCACATGCATTTTCCTCAAAATAATGATACTCTCACTTGCTTTCCTTCACAGCCCAGCTGAAACCATTTAGCCTTATGACTTTGTCCTCAATGGAACATATTGATTATATCATCATATCTCACGAGACACACATCTGCATACACAAATCATTCCACATCTTAAAATAATTTTCACTGCAAAGAAACATCAATGAGTGTGCATTTACTCCTCTTATCTGGTGTTTCACACTCAATTCTGTTCAGAAATATTGATCAGCATGCTTGGATTAGGTTAAGAATATGAATAAATTTAATCAACATATCAGCTGAAAATGCCATGAAAAAAATCCACACAAAATAGAAATCTACAGGTTAAGTAAACACACTCAAAATACATTCATGAAATAAGAACATGGTGGGGGAACATGGGAAAAGAGACAGATGAACTAAACTGACTTTTCTTGCAAATAGGTATATAACAGAGTAGACTCAAGGTTATCCTGCATAAAATGAATGTGACAAAAGAGTCCTGCTAACGACTTTCCAATTGCTACACAATAGTTGTTTCAAATAAAACCAACAAGCTAATTACAGGCATATTACCTGAGGCCACATATTAGGTTAGTGCAAAAGGGATTGCAGTGTTCGCCATTAAAAGTAATTAAAAGTTGGTGCAAGAGTGACTGCCGTGTTTACCCTTAAAAGTAATTAAAAGTAATGGCAAACACTTCAATTACCTGATAAATCTTGTTTTTCTTAGTGACATTTTTGTACACTTTTGCAACAGCTTCTTGGAATGTGAATAGTTTGTATACATGCAAAAATACATGAATATATAAATATAGAATATGTTATGATCATTGAAAAGTCTGGCTCAAAATACCTATGCCATATTTATTTATCCATGCTTTTATCTCTAAACCCCTTTATTAACATATGTGTCCTCCACCTCTACTATTTTCACAATATTTTTCACTTGTATATATTACTATTGATATGACACATGATACAACATGATTTTATCTGGATTATCCTATTTATAGCTATTT
This sequence comes from Papio anubis, assembly GCF_008728515.1. Taxonomy (NCBI): domain Eukaryota; kingdom Metazoa; phylum Chordata; class Mammalia; order Primates; family Cercopithecidae; genus Papio; species Papio anubis. Next base: position 91,000,389 of record NC_044980.1, on the reverse strand, counting down.
TTAGCCTCTGCGGACAGATCCATAGGGAGAATGAATCATTCGTCAACGTCAACCATATTTTACTGAAGATTTTGAAGGTATTCCAATGTGACTGACTTTACTACATTTCCTCACATGTGTGCTGCTGTGTCTGAGATCACCATGTTTTCAATTATCTCATATGAACCTGTAAGATAAATGTACTTTTTAAAACATTAGAAATGTTGGAATAGTAAGGAAAATATTTTTAATTAAAATATCTGCTACTGGCAAACGTCATCTTCCAAATGTAAATACAAAACTTCCATAACCATAAAATTTGTTGTAAAATTTTGTGATGATTCTTTCATCCAAGGGAGTAGCAAGGTCATGTTAAAATTACCTGGAGAGAGAAATAGAGGTGTGTTCACATTCTTTTTTTCTTTTTAAAAATTTTTTTTATTATACTTTAAGTTCTGGGGTACATGTGCCGAATGTGCAGTAAGATGTTTTCACATTTTAAAGCTATTAAAAAGAACTCAAGGGGTCCTCCTACCCCAAATAGCCTCTCCTCAAAAACTGTATCTGATATAATTCCACTTATCTGGGAACAGAACCTAAACTATTTTTTCCCCAAGTAAATGCTGCTGTTTCTTACGTCTGCATCTTCCCGCACACAACTCTCTGGAATACCCTTTATTTTCTTTCTCTCTGGTAAAGGCCTACTTTCATTTGAGATTCATATTCTCTGGAACATACTCCTTGAGAACATTCTAGGCTTGTGAAAGTCCCCTCTCCCGTCTCTGTGCTCCCATGACATTTTGCCCCTGATTTTTATCACCCATCACAAAATTGTTATAATTACTACTATTAGTATTATTTGAGGCAGGGTCTTGCTCTCTTGCCCAGCCTGGAGTGCAGTAGCATGATCATGGCTCACTGCAGCCTTGACCTTCTTGGCTCAAGTGTTCTCCCACCTCAGTGTCCTAAATAGCTGGGACTACTAGTGCAGGCCACTACAGCTGGGTAATTTCTGTATTTTTTGTAGAGACAGGATCTCATTCTGTTGCCCAGGCTGCTTTCAAACTCCTAGGCTCAAGCAATCCACCTACCTTGTCCTCACAAAGTGCTAGGATTATAGGTGTGAGACACCATACCTGACCTATTTTTAAGTGTTGGATTCTCCTACTACACTAAGTATCTCTGAAAAGAAGAATTAAACAAGAATAAAATCTTATTCTAAAATTGCTTATCACAGAGGTAGCAAGTTAATGTCAACATAGTCTAAATTCTGATTTATAAGATTTTTTTTCACTTTTATGGTGCTTCATGAATATTGAAATTTTTATATGAAGATCCACATTTCTGGTTCCTCTTGAAAAATCTAAAATCTTGCAACACTAGGCCTTCATTCCCACATGATAACATTCAGCTACCGTTGAATAATGGATGTCTATTATGGACATAGTCCCTGTGTCCAGTTTATCTCAGTTTTCATCATTCAGGTTTGTTCCATGTCTTGCTTTACTTTCCTTGGTAATACTATATGCCTGCTATAGTATTTAATAGTGTTAGAAATTCCAGGCCTATTCAAAGTAACCTTTAAGGCTATTAGAAAATACATGAAATAATAGAACACACCGATAATAGCGGAAACTGAATTTCATAGCGCATAGAACATTGTGGAAGGCCAGGCCTGCTCCAGGTGCAAAAGGTGAAAATCTGGGTTGTAATGGGCAAAAGCAGAAAGTGGTAGGAGGTTGTTAGACCCTCAAAGGAAGGAGAAGATCACAGAATGCAGAATAGGAAATGTCAAAAATTAATTTCACCATCTTTACAGCTTTGCTTAAGGGCAGGATTAGTGATAAGATTTGAAACTGAATCAGTAAAGCTCACATTAAAACATTCAATATTGTAAAAGGAAAGATTTGCAGAACAGTACCATATGATCTTCCTAGAAGGTCTTTTGTGAAAGATATTCCACTTCTCACAATATTTTAGCTTTTCTTCATCTCAGCTCATATATTTCTGTACCTGATAATTTTTAAGTTATGAATTTGAATGATCTTTGTTGCTGAATTTTATTAGGCTCTGTATGTCCAAAATCCCCAGACGTGATGGTCTTGTGGATAGTGGGTGCATGTGTGTGTGTGTGTATATGTGTGTGTGTGTTGTAGGAAAATTGGAATTAAGAAAGAATAGGAAATGAAGAGTGAAAGGAAGGTATAGAAATGGTTAGGTGATATAGAGCTAATAGATTTAACCAGTTGTTAAATCTAAATATATACTATATATATTAAATATGTATTAAACATTGACTATTATGATCACTTTCTCTTATTGTCACCTTCATCCTGTAAATCAGGCAAACAGAACTGATTGTTGAAATCTTAAACTGTGAAGCTCAGACTACTCCTGTTCTTCCATGTAATGCTTCAAAAGAAGATTGGTAATAAGGAAAAGGTCTCTGCAATGATAACATAACAGTCACATATTCTAAATAAGTAATAAAGATGACTATGTTTACAGTAATAGAAAATGGAGGGAAGAGAAAATTGCAATACCCAAGAAAGAAGTAGGTTCTTGTTTGTGCCTCCTCAAAAATTTTACACAATTTTAACAGATAACCAGTCATTACATATTTATCTTTTTTACCACTGTGCTAGGCATTTTGGGAGACATGGAGACAGAATCTCTTTTCTCAAATGGTTAATGTGTAGAAGTGAAATTATTGGTGTTAAGGATATATATCTGTTTAGGTTACAATTGTTAACTAACCCTACATCTACAGCATTGTAGTTGCTACTATAATTTAAAACAGTATCATTTTTCAAGGTAGAGTGCCCTGCATTTTGCTCCATGCATCAATCGCTGTTGCCATCATATGTCATTTGGAGATATCCTATCTATTAGGACATTAGTATAGATTGGAGAGTAGAATGATAGTTACCAGGAGTTGGGGTGGTTGGTGGGGGCAGGGGAGAGAAGCTGGTCAAAGGATACAAAATTTCAGTTAGGAAAAAGGATTCAATTCAAGAGAGCTATCGTACAACATGGTGACCATAGCTAACAATAAATTATACTCTTGAAAAATGCTGAGAGTGGATATAAAGTCTTTGCATCACAAAAATCTTAATTATGAGAGGTAATACATGCTAGTTAGCTATACTTAAGTCTTTCCACAGTGTATATAGACTTCAAAATAACTTGTTGTTTCATTTGTCAATTTAAACAGTTTCATTTGTCAATATAAAAATTCTAAGAAAAAAATAAGAAATTTTGGGCCAGGCACAGTGGCTCATGCCTGTGGGAGGCTGAGGCAGGCAGACTGCTTGAGCCCAGCAGTTCAAGACCAGCCTGGGCAACATAGTGAAACCTTGTCTTTACAAAAAGAATTCAAAACTTAGCACATGCCTGTAGCCCCAGCTACTCCAGAAGCTGAGCAGGAGACTTGCTTGATCCCGGGAAGTTATGGGTACAGTGAGCCATGATCCTGTCACATGACAGAGGGATACCCTGCCTTAAATAAATAAATAAATAAATAAATAAATAAATAAAAATAAAAAATAAAGATATTTTCCTTTTATTCATAATCTACTGAGAGGTTGTTTTAAAATCACAAATACATGTTGAATTTTTACCATAAAAAGGAAATTTCTAAATTATGACAAAAATTCTTAGAGATGATAAGTTAATCACACATTGGAAATTATATTGCTACATGATCCCTAGTTTGGGGGCTAATTGTTTAATCAAGGTGCTATGGTTTGGCTATGTCCCCACCCAAATCTCATCTTGAACTGTAATCTCCACACGTCCAGGGAGGGACCTAGTGGGAGGTGATTGGCTCGCGGGGGCCATCTCCCCTATGATGGTTTAAAAGTGGCAGTTTCCCCTGTGTTCTCTCTCTCCTGCCATCTTTTGAAGATGTGCCTTGCTTCCCCTTCACCTTCATTGTAAATTTCCTGAGGCCCCCCAGCCATGCAGAACTGTGAGTCGATTAAATCTCTTTCCTTTATACATCACCCAGTCATAGGTAGTATCTTTTTTTTTTTTTTTTTTCTTGAGACAGAGTCTCGCTCTGTTACCCAGGCTGGAGTGCAGTGGCATGATCTTGGCTCACTGCAACCTCTGCCTCCTGGGTTCAAACAATTCTGCTGTCTCAACCTTCTGAGTAGCTGGGACTACAAGCACATGCCACCATGCCCCACTAATTTTTGTATTTTCAGTAGAGATGGGGTTTCACCATGTTGGTCAGGCTGCTCTCAAACTCCTGATCTTAGGTGATCCATCTGCCTCTGCCTCCCAAAGTGCTGGGATTATAGGTGTGAGTCACTGCACCCAGTCAGTAGTATCTTTATAGCAGTATGAAAATGGACTAACACACAGGGATCCATATATTCACTAAAGCTTCTTATGTATAAGACACATAAATAGATATAGATACATAGATAACCACATGCTATCTTTTTCTCTCACTTTCTCTCCTCCAAATACAATACTTCATTCTAGTTGACAGCTCTAGTAAATAAGCTTTTCTCATGTAGATATTGTAAAAGAAAGCTATAAGAGTTATAAAAAGCAAATACATTTGTGTTCCAATAATAAGCAGAATCATTGCATTTTGTAGACAATCTTCTCTTGATGCAGTCCTCATTCAATTTCTAAACATAGATGTGTTCAGCTCCTCAGTCCATACTGATTGTTTAATCTTATTGAACATTCATGTAATACTTCATTCTTCAACAATCTGAAGAATTGAGTAAGTACTAAAGCAGAGCAACAATGTTATAATGCAAATGACTTCTATTAAAAAACTGTAAGGATGTTTGAACAATCAAACAAAAAATAGTGAATTATGATGATATCTTAACAATGTGTTAAACAAATAACTCTAGTTCTAAGTAACCACAGGGATAAAATATTGAAAGAAGAGAAACAAGACTGAAATGAATGAATGGCTTTTAGCTTTGCTGAATCCTAGTACTTACGAAGTCTGGTTTCCAGCCTTTGACTCCCTCATCTCCCTCACCTACCTCATACATCCATTTCTATCAAGGATTATATTTTGATATTGGGCTCAAAACTAAAGGATCAGCTTTACCTTTAATTCCTAGGATTTAACCCTAGTTTGAGTCAAATGTCTAGCATCACATATGGTAGCCCGTCATTGGGATAATTCATCCAACAACCAGGCATTTGGACAATAAAAAATGACTGAAAAATGCCCCTACACTTAAGGCACTCAGCCTCTGGAGGGAGGAGGGAAGTAATAATGCATAATCACAATTCATAGTGATTCATGTTGTAATTCATGTTCGTGCAAAGTGATGGGATCAAGAAAAAGAGTTGGGAACTTATCCTGCTATGACACAGAAACTGATGAGTTATTCTTGAATGATCCTGAAAGTTCTCTAGCAGAAGATATGATTCTATTTGAGGAAAGATCATGTGCAGTGTGCATAGACAAAGGAGGATGCAGTAATCATATTTGTTTTACAAATGAGAAACTGGAGGTAGTTCGGGAGAGCAGCTAAAATATGACATTGGAGACAGTAAGATGGATAAAGGAGTATTTCAAAAGTCTAGACAAAAGATTTTGATGGTTAGAATTTAGTCAATGGATTGGACATGAAGAAAGACAAAGAAAAGAAGTGAAATTTTTTCAGGAGACAGGACAAAGTACTTGAAGAATTAAACGTCAGACTCATGAGAGAAGTAGAAGTCAGAATTGATTTGAGATGTCTAACATGTTAGGCTGGATGAATTATAATGTCCTTATTACTGAGAAAGGATATAGGAAAATAAACATGTTTGATAGGTACAAATTTGGTTTGAGTATGCTTGGTTAAGATGCCTGAAAATAACCTGGTGCCTGACTAACAAGTGAAGATACTCAATAGAAACTGGAAGTGTGAGTCTTAAATGAGTTGGGGGCTGAAGATAACATGTTGATACTCATTAGTATAATTATCCATGTCAAAATCCTAGACTTCATTACTCATAAGCAGAAAATAGTTTGATCCTTTCTTTTCACTGCCCTTTAAAACTCTCACAAAGAGCTATTTCCTAACCACTAGTATAACATCTTCAACAGATCCTTCTCTACATAATTCCTTATTATAAAAATGACTGTGGTCATTTTTTTTTTATTTTCAAGAATAGTTTTAGTCCACTAAATACAATGACAAGTCTAGATAATTCTCAAAACCTGGCTTTCATGTAACCTCAGAGCTCCTCTTTTCTCCCTCTTGGGATGGATTGTAAAAAATCTACCCATCTTTCAGTTCTCTTCCTCTTTCCTGCCCTTTCCCAGGATTTAAGGGAGAGAAAGAAGGAAAAGAAGTGAGAGCTGATTCCAAAAAAGTGGAAGTATTCTACAGGGATATATGTTTCAGGGTGAGGACTGAAATGAAACCACTTGATCTGAGAGTTATCTGGGTACTGTTGATATTGGTGAGTAAAAATTAGGGTTAATTCAGTTTCATTAAATGAGATATTTTGAAGGGAAGAAAAAAGAGAGATAAGTTATGACCAAATAAAAAGCATTGTTTGATTTGACATGGGGAAGTACTGAGTACGTTTGGAGATAGTTCACATAGTCAGACCAATTGTTTTTCTTCCTAGTCCCAGAGAGGAGCTCACACCTGGTGCCTCATATCACATAATTATGCTTGATCTATGCTTCCTCTCCCAAGCTTTTATTTCGTAGCTTTCCTCACACCTATAACCACAGATAGGTCTGAGGAGAACTTGCTAATGAGTGGGATTGTGGCGCAGTGATAAGGACCTTTCTGCTGACATGATTACCTAAGTATCACCTCAACCATTGCAGCCCTCACTTTCTCAGGTACCCATTGAGATACTCTCATGCTTTATCATGGGACTTCACCTACTTGGTAACTTTTTGTCTGGGTTGTTCTACATATTGTCATATATTTTGACACTGGACTTGGACTAAGAGTTGAGACGGTCAGTTCTGTCAATGCCAGCCCACTTCTAGCCTAGTCTTTTCCTGCCTTTTCTGCACTGCTAAAGATTGAAGCCAGATCTAAAGACAGTGGGCTGCCATGCTCAGTAGATGTTCCCAGACCACATCAAAATAAATATTGAAGACTTCGTGTCTGTATATCTGCTACCCTTCAGCAGCTAAACCAAGCTCAACGTACTTTTGAAAATGTCTCTGACTTTCATCTTTTTAATTGTTTATACCCTAATGTATTGAGGAAAAAAGTTATATTTTTAAAATTCTCATATAACACAACTCAAATAAGGGTGTTACCTAAGTAAAGTAAATTGTCTTATACTTTTCAAGCATAACTCCCTTTAGGTAGAACTTAAACATTTTGTTATCGTTAATTACTGTATACAAAAAAAGACATAAGTAAAAATTCAACACCACATTTTTGTGCTTTTTTTGTTTTTTGTTTTTTTTAAAAAAACAAATTTAATTGGTTATTTTAAAAAGGCTACTTGCTTAGGAAATAGATCTTTGGAAATAGTAAAATATCAACTTTTTTTCTCCTTTGATAAATATTGATGGAAAGAAAATGAATGATAATTGTGTCACTTATTAGATATCAGGCACCTAATGAAATTCAGCATCCTTTATTATTCTGTCATCTGTGAATTCTGGGCAGGGCTATTGCTCTTGGTAGGTCTCCATCAGCTTTATGACTTTCCCACAGACACGTAATATTGCAAATAAAATACTTTTCTTATTAACTATTGGCATAATTAAGGATAATGGTGGGCTGTGAAGCAGCCTGAGGTTTATATTACTAGATATTTGTTATAATATACTGCTGTTTCCTTTTGTTTTTCTATCTTGTCACATTCTAAGATCCTAGAAAAATGATTTGTCTGTGAATATATAATTTGAAATGTATAGGCTTACCTATGCATGTTCTAAAACACATTCAAAAACTGCTCATCTAGAAAGTAGATTTGTACAGATATTTTTATTCCTAAATATTGCTAGTTCTTGCTTTTGGTGTTCTTAGTGTCTCTTCTTTTCTTTAAAATGCTTCAACTACTCTTCCCTTTCATTGCTTATAGTAGATTACTTAGGTTTATATGAAAATAGTGAATTATATGAAATTATATTCTCACATTTATGAGTAGTTTGGCTGAATTTTTTCATCTCACTGTGAAGTTAAATAATGCACATCAAGTAAGATAGAATAAATCAACAAAGATTTTTGCAAATAAGTAGTGTTTTGGTTTGTTTTCTTTGAATTAAAAAAAAATGCTATAGTTCTATGACATGCCAAGTCATACGTGCTGTCCAGCCTGTGTGAGCTAGTTTTCCCCGGGTGAAGTATCTGTGCTGGCTCCAAACAGCTATGCCAAGGTGGGTTTAGGGTGGCCTAGTACTAAACATGGCCACCTGGCTGTCTTTGCCATGAGGCACCTTCAATTATTAGGAAATGTTGGCTCAATGAATATTTTGATCATTGTGTCCAATACACTCTTATCCTCTCTCCTCTTTCTTGTACTTCTGTCCTTCTCATCACTTCCCAGGCTCCCAGAACCCCTTTCCTGATCTCTTTATTCACCGCCTATCTCTCATTTCCTTCAGATATTCTTATAAAAAAAGTTGTTGCTTAATACAAAGAATGGTAAAATAGATTATTAAAAGCTTTTTTAGAGTCTAGAGTGTAGCTATATATTTTTATATGTTAGCAAAGTTTATTTCTGTATTTCATTCAGGTTTCTGTTCAGAAAAAAGCATTCCCTGGTGATCCTATTGTGGTAGACATAAAACTGTGGCACCCAGATCTCATTCCAGGGAAGAACATGAGGCTGAGCTGTTGGAAGTAAAATCAGTGGAAAACCTTGGTCCGTCAGCAACTTCAAGGTTTGCCTCCTTTGCAGAAATGGCCCATTCAAAGTCATGCCCTTCCTATAGCAGTCTACATTCATCCACTGAGTGAGGCAGAGATAAAAAAGGACTGATAATTTTCAACCCACAAGGGCATTAATGAGCAACAGGGGCATTAATGAGCAATACCTGCTCCAGAGCTCCACAGTGGGTTCTCAGAAGGTGTGTCTTGCCTGTATCACAGCTTGACTCCTTCCACTATTCATTTTTTCTTCTTTTCCTTTTACTTCACAGCATTAAAAACAAATAAGAATTTTGAACTCCGAACTCTGTCTCAGCACCTGCTTAGTATGTCACAGAACCTAGAGTGGGATACCTACCTGAAACTATTTCCTGTTACTTCACCTCCTTCTTGTCGAGCATATGTATGTTTTCATAGCAACTAAGGCAAGGCTGTGTATTTACTTGTGTGATTTTGTTTTGTTTTGTTTTGTTTTGTTTTTTTGACGGAGTCTTGCTCTGTCGCCAGGCTGGAGTTCAGTGGCGCGATCTCAGGTCACTGCAGCCTCTGCCTCCCAGATTCAAGCAATTCTCCTGCCTCAGCCTCCCAAGTAGCTGGGACTACAGGTGCACACCACCACGCCCAGCTCATTTTTGTATCTGTAGTAGAGACGGGGTTTCACAATGTTGGGCAGGACGGTCTCGATCTCTTGACCTCGTGATCTGCCTGCCTCGGCCTTCTAGAGTGCTAGGATTACAGGTGTGAGCCACTGCACCCGGGCTTATTTACTTTTTTGTTTGTTCATTTATTGTTCTGTGTGGGCAAGGACTCACCCCTGTTGTTCATTGTCATATTTGTATTCCAAGAACATAAATTACCGCCTGGCACATAAAAAGTGTTCCATAATACATGAGGGCACAAGGAATTAGGCGTACTGGGGCTGGCCTAACCATCACTTCCAACATTCTCCTGTAGAAAAAATATTTTTGAATTGGCATATTTTGCTGAAATTCAATGTATTTTTAAAATTAGAAATGGCCAGGGTACACTGATTAAAACCCAACTAGTTAAAGAATTCAAAGTATTTCTACCTTTTGGAGACTTGTATATTATGAAAAAATGAGATGTTCTTTTCTTTTATTCTGTAAAAGATAAGTGTATCAGACCTTTGGCCATCCAGTTCATCTTTGCATCATTAGTCATGATGAATAGTGTACTTACAAAGGCAATTATATTATGTGTGATTTGGATCTTGATGGAAGAAGATAAATTAACTATAGGTTTAGGTAACATTACAGCCAGCATTACATCTGGAAAAGAGCCCCTCCTTGAACAGCATCCAGGCCAGTCAAATCACCATCATGCCAGTCTCTTTAATAACACATTCAGTAGTTAGTGCTGCTTTCATGTTTCCTAACTGCCTGCCCTTGGTGAATTTGATAGCCCTGAGTCACCTACAGTCTCGTAAGTCAGAATTGATTCATTTACATCTTATTTGCATAATAATCTTGTATACACTTAGATGAATACTAAGATGGTAACAACAGCACTCTCATTAATTACTCATGTACAAATGGTACAGAATACGCGGTGCTCAAGAAATGGTATTAAAATTCTTAACATCAAAAGCCGGTAGATAAAATAGCCACATAACTACCTATTTTTTTTTTTTTAAAGAAACCTTTAAAACTGTGTGTATTTTCTTGTTTAAGGATTTTAATTTAATGTGGCATACAGTTTCTCATAAATCAGCATTCCTTTTGTCACTCCCTCTGTATTTTCATTATTTCTGATTCATTTTCTTCTTCTTTTCTACTTTGTTAGTTTCTGTTTTCTCTTTTGTCTCTCAGCTTTTTCTCCTACAGCTGGCTTCATGTTTTTTTCTGCAGTCTCCTTTTCCCTCTTATTCTTAATTTTTCCTTCCCAAATATGAATAACAAAGAGTAAAAAAGAGAGAGAGGTATTAATGAACAGATTGGTAGTGGAGTAGCCATGTACAACTGTATTCCATAATATATTTCACAAGATATTTATTTAATTTTATTTTACTGTGCTCTTTTAAAAAGTACTTTCATAGTTAAATAACTATGCTACCTTTTTATTTTTGTGCGGGGATGTTTTGTACAAAGGGTGGCTGGATGCAATGAGATAAAGGTTCAAGGATAAGGAAGACGAACAGAGATGGAGAGAAGAGCAAGCTCACCGCAATGCTTTCTTGCATATGTGCTGTAACATTTTCTGTGAACAAAACAAAGCTGAATAATAATTTTAAAATCCCATTACATCTAGCCCTTAATATAGAAAAATAATTGGATTTTAAAATTTGTATTCTCAATTAGACTCTGCTGCTAACTCTGTATATCACTGACTTTCTTCTTCACCATTATTAACGTAAAGTTAATGGAATCTTAGAAATGAAAGAAAATTTTCAATTAGCCTTATAATCACAATTTACAGGTGAGGAAACTAAGACTAATATTTTCAATATTCTAGTAGAAAGACCCAGAACATTGCCTCATCTGATCTACATATTTCGTAAGATTTTTGTAATTATGCAATAGAATGATTAACGACATGATAAATGGAACATTTCTGTCAGGTTTATGTCTCAGCTCTGCCACTTATCAGTTGTGAGACCTTGGGCCAGTAAACGTATCTCTCTATATCCCACTTTCCTTATTTGTAAGATAGAGATGGCAGTTATCATATATGCTACTTTTGATGACCATACAGTAGTTATACTTCTGTAGTAGTCACTATATTCCTGAAATTAGTAAGAGCTGTATACGCACAGCTACTATTGTTACCTCCAAACCTACTTCTGCTCATGCAATTCCTCTTTAAGTGAATAAATTAAACCAGAAAAGTTGAATTAAAGTATTCCCCTCTCTTTACTTCAATTCCACATTCACTCACGCCCAACACTGCTCCACTTCAGAGCCATATAATTTTCACCTTGATTATTAAAAGCATCCCTATGGCTTTTCTGTGTCTCCTGCTCTATCCTGCTGAAAACGCAGCAATTTTTAAAGGAAAAACTTAGCATGCTACCCTTCTGCTTCAGAAACAATGCTAACATTTGTTGAGTAGCTCCAATATGTCCCACACTACATAGCTCTAGTCTTCACTGCTGCATAATTCTAGTCTTTATTCTTACTCTGATAGTTAAGCATTTTTACCCCCATTTTACTGAAGAGAGTACTGAGAGCCAGAAATGCCAAGTAAGGTATACAAGGTTACATAACTGGTAAGTCTCAAAGTCACAGTTGGAGCTAAGTCTGCTCCCATCCAGAGCTTATGCAACAAACATACTGTTTTCTCATCACCAACAAGATGCAAATCTAAGCAATCTGGCAGGCAGAAAAAGCCTCTCTGGACTGATTCTTTATTTATCTCTTCGGATATATATATTTTTTGTTTTTGGGTTTTGTTTTTATTTTTAAGAGGAGTCTCGCTCTGTCGTCCAGGCTGGAGTGTAGTGGCATGATCTCAGCTCAGTGCAACCTCCTCCTCCCAGGTTCAAGTGATTCTCCTGCCTCAGCCTCCTGAGTAGCTGGGATTACAAGCGTGTGCCACAACGCCCAGCTAATTTTTGTATTGTAGTAGAGACGGGGTTTTGTCATGTTGACCAGGCTGGTCTCGAACTCCTGACCTCAGGTGATCTGCCCGCCTTGGCCTCCCAAAGTGTTGGGATTATAGGCATGAGCCACCGTGCCCAACCTTCAGATCATTTTTCAAAAGGCCGTCCAATGTTCTTATTATACTGAATTAGTTCTGTACTTATAGCCTTGAATGGGGCATTATTTCTCAAGACTCTGTGCCTTAGTTAACACATACTACTTTCCCTGTCTGACATTCTCCTCCTCTGCTTTGTCTGCTCAACTTCAGAAAGCCATTCTGACCACCTTGTCAGGGTTATGAACTGTAACTCCGTGATCTGTATCAATAGATAGAAAAAGATTGCTAAGTACAAGAGTAGAAAGATAGATGAATTTATATGTTAATTACTATACTTAAAGCATCTCTATTTTTCTCCTGTTCTGTCAAATTTTGAGATTTATTATAATTTCTCATACTGATTGTAATTTATAAAATCTATATATTTTTTTCCTTTAAATAGGGTAAAACTCAGATTGTGGCATAAAAGATTATGATTCCAATTTTTCACTGATTGTGTCTGTATTAGTCTGCTCTAAAGAATGGCCAGAGGCAGGGATTTATCAAGGAAAGAGGTTTAATTGACATAGTTCAGTGTGGCTGGGAGGCCTCAGGAGACTTACAATCAAGGTGGAAGGCAAAAGGGAAACAAGGCGCCTTCTTCACATGGTGGTAGGAAGAAGGATTGCTGAGCGAAGGGGAAGAGCTCCTTATAAAACCATCAGATCTCGTGAGAACCCACTATCACGAGAACAGCTTGGGGGAAACTGCCTCCATAATCCAATTACTTCCATCTGGTCTCTCCCCTGACACATGGGATTTATGGGGATTATAATTCAAGGGGTGATTTGGGTGGGGACACAAAGCCTAACTGATAGTGTCTAATATATCTCTTTAGTATCACATTTTACTTTTCCTCCACTATTTCTTTTTATTTGTTGGTTTCATTTATATAAATTCTCTTATCATAACATTAAGATTGTTTAAAATTGTTTTTCATCTTATTTTACTATTTGTTATATTCTATTGTCTTTGCTTCCTCTTTGTCATTTTCTTTTTGTGGAGTACGGTGGCACAATTACATCTCACTACAGTCTCAAACTTCTGGACTTGAGCAGTCATCCTGTCAGCCTCTTCAGTACTCCTTCAGTTGGGACTACAGGCACATGCCACTATGCCTGGCTAATTTTCAAAAATTTTTTGTAGACACAGCGTATTGTTACATTGCCCAGGCTGGTCTCAAACTCCTTGCCTTAGGCAATTTTCCTGCCTCAGCCTCCCAAGTGTTAGGATTACAGGTGAACCACTGCACCCAGCTGGAATTAATACTTTAAAAAAGTTTCATTCCCTTTTCCCATTAACATAAAGTACTAACTAATTTCAATTTGCTGAAAGTTAGATTTTTATTATTAGGTTTTACTTAAATTAATATTTTCTATTAAATACCTCAAAAAATTCAACTAATCACTTTATTCATGCACACCATTCAATCCAAGAGTAAATATTTAGCATCCCAGGGAAATTTTGCCTAATACTAAAAGTTTCCATCCTATCAGTAAGTGGAAAACTGGGCAATTTGCTTTTACTAATTTTGTTTAATATGAAAAATGTAAATAATACTTACACTTTTGGCCAAGGTGAAATTAAAGGGAGTAGATTTAACCTCTTACCTGAAATGACTAAAAAAACACACACATACCCAGGAATAGATTTTAAACAATGGTTTGAAAAGATGGGAAGCTAGGAAATGCAGGACAGTGATCTATAAGGGGTAAAAACATGAGATGAGCTATATAATTATCTCAGCTTACTACCTGGAGACAGTTTTCAAAACATGATGAGAAACTCAAGCAAGACCAGAAAGTCTTCCTAAATCGAAGAGACAGAATTGGGAAGTTAAGGAGGCCTATGTAGTTAGAATTTGCAGCAGAATACCAGAAAGGAAAGAAATACACAGAGATAGAATTTCAGATATCCATAGTTCTCCCTCAACTCTATCAGCTGAACACTTATGAAGTCATTCATGCTGGAAAATTAATCAAGGCTGGGAAATTAACCTTTGAAAGGATTAGATGGAACTATCTTTAAAACACAAATATGTAAATCATTCCTTTTACCACCAGCAAAAGTGAAAAACAGCATCAGGTAGCGTTTTTAGAAGGGTTTTACATCAGTAGTGACACAAAATCTGCCCTTTTTAAAATGCTGCTTTTCTCCTGTTTGATGTGAGTTAACAGCAAGACCCAAAGGGATAAAACTTTTTCCAAGTTACTTAGCTACATCTAAGAATTAAGCTTAAGAATGTTTGTAGGAATTACAAATATATCCAAATCGAATAAGATAAGATGCACAGTATCTACAACTCATCTAAAATTACCATAAGTGAAAAGAAGCAGAAAAATGTAACTCAGTAAGAGGAAAAAAAATCAACAAATTAAAAGAACTCAGAAACTATTCAGATGATAAAATTAGTAGAAAAGAAAATCAAACCAGTTTTTAAAATGACATTCTATATATTCAAGAAGCCAGAAGAAAGGTTGAACATTAGAGATGTAAAATATATAAGAAAGACCCAAATCAAATTTCTGGAAATAAAAACTAAAATGTCTAAGAAAAAAAAAACCACATATCATATGATACTGAGAGCATAGGAGATATTACAGAATAAGAAATTAATGAGCTTGAAGATATAGCAAGAGAAACATCAAAAGTAAACACAAGGAAAATAAAACTGAACAGAGTATCAGAGAGTTGTAGAATAAGTTTATATGGCCTAATAATATATGTGTAATTGGAATACCAAAACAAGACGAAAGGAAAAGATGAAAGCACATAAAAATATGTGAAAAAATAAGATCAGAACATTTTCCTAATGAACTTCAAGCAGAATAAAGCTGAATAAAATAACAATGAGGCCCACCATAATCAACTTCACCCTAAGCCTTTGCTTAAGGTGGGGCTCGCCACACTAGACAGTTAGATTGGTGGCTGGCCATGCCAGACAGTCTAACCATGTGATTCAGGATGGCAGTTGGCCACTCCAGAGTGGGGGCTTTTGGTCACTTGGTTCAATTTAAAGAAAGATTGAGTTCAAGCACATGGGAAATCAATCAATCAGTTAATCAAGCCTACATAATAAAGACTCAATAAAAATCTCTCAACATCAAAACTTCAGTAAACTGCCCTGGTTTGGTTGATGTGATAAATATATTGCCATAAGAATGAAATTAAACATCTCTTTGAAGTCTATATTGCTTCAAATAATATTTAGAGTGTTATAACTAACTCTTAACGTCACTTAATCTGAGAAAAAAATTCCAACTGATGTACAATTATTGTGAACTAGAGGTAAGTGACATAAATCTCCTGATGGTGTAAAAATCACAGGTAGAAATGCTTAGTTTGAATGTAATAACATTAATATAATAATATTATTCAAACAATATTCAGTACAATAATACTATTTTGAATTTGAAAATCAATTCAATATAATAATATTATTTTGAATTTGAAAATCAAAAACAATATTTTAGCACATTTAAATACAAATTTCTGAAAATAAAGTGAAAAAAAGCTTTTAAAATTGCAGTAGGTAGACAAAATATACCATTAGTCTCAGTCACAGTCATAGTCCATTGAGAGAATATGAGAGTTATATGCTAATAAAAGAGAAAATGAAATTTGGAAAAACATAGAAACATGCCGTAACGTGTCCAGATGAAAAGATCAGAATAGTGAAGCGATCCCAAGTTCATATTAACAGGAAGAACACGTAGAAGGAAGATTAAGATTTTCATTCTACAGGAGAAAATAATAGTGATTAGAGAGTGATTTCCAAATATTTGAACAAATGTGATGAGAAAGTGGGAACATATTTGTTTGAAATTTTCATAGCCATAGGCCCTTCTGTGTGCAATTTATGGAAAGAGCTGTTTTCTTGACTCTCAAAATGTTGACTTTCATCTTTTCAAAACTCTATACCATGAGGGTCAATTAAAGCATATCTCTGGAGTGGGGCTGGAGTAGAGATGGCAGTGACACCACTGTTGTTTAAAAGCTCTGAACTATAAATCAATCAGTGTGAAGGATTCCGGCGTGTGAAACTTGTTTTCAAGTCTCTTATGATATCTTCACAGAGCTCAGCCACCAACTGTCTTCCATCTGTGTGATAGAGAGAACACAACTATTTGGGTCTGAAGTGAACCCAACGTGATTTATGTTAGATATGAGAATTTTCTGACAGTGATATTTATTAAGGCATGGAATGTGTAACCAATGAAATTCTAATCTCTTTATTGGAGGTTTTCACATGCAGGTCAACTTCTCTTTCGGCAATGGTTTAAATTTTCTTGAAAGCATGAGATGGACATAATGACTTATTCCAAACACACAATTCTTTATAAAAGCAGCACTTCATTTACCCAGCTTCATTTAGGAATAAATTGCTCTATAAAACAAATGTTGAAGTAGTTTATTTTCAATGCCAATGTAAATGCTTCTGTAATAAATCTTTCCAAAGTGTATTGAAATTATAACCTATTTACAAATATTTAGAATTATTTTAAAATTATATTCTAAGCTTTTATTAACAGTTATTAATATCTTAATTATTTTAATGTGTTGAATATATTAATTCTGTCAAATAATTTTTAAACTTTGTTTTTTCATGCATTGAATTATCTTATCAAAACTTAGCCTCAAAATACATTCTTTCTTTCCCATTGGATTCCTTAGAGTCACATCTAACTGCTGGTGATATGGGTGTATTTTGGTTTCCACTTCAATTTTTAAAAAATTTGCTTCTGTTGTTTGTTTGTTGGAAAATCTGATAATTTAGATTTTTAGAATTGTCTCTGACGTAAGAGTAAATAAGAATTGGATCAGGACCTGACACTATTGTTAAAGAATAAAGTTATGATCATTATCTATTTGAGAATTTCTTTTTCTCTTCCCAATCCTGTTTTTTACTAGCTATTGAACAGTCCTACAGTCCTGCTTAATTGCCATTTGGATGAATGTTAAATGTGTTAGTTATCTGTAGCTGTGTAACATATTACCCTCAAAACTTAGCAGTTTAATATAGTACACATTTAATATCTCATAGTTTCTGTGAGTCCAGAATCTGGGCACAGATTAATTAGGCCCTATGTATTACAGTCTATCTCTCTCTCTCTCTCTCACTCACTCTCTCTCTCGCTCTCTTTTTTTTTTTCTCACATCAGCGAAATCAGCTTCAATTATCACAGTCTCTTTCAAAGCTTCAATCAAGCTTTGAGAGTGTTACCTGAAAGGCTCTACTAACGAAGAATCCACTTCCAAGATCACTTATGTGATTGTTGACAGAGTTCAATTCCTCAGGGCTCCTGCAAGGAAGATGTCAATTTCTCATTGGCTATTTACTGGTCATTGGATACTCGCAGTTCCATGCCACTCAAATATAGCACCTCCTTCATCAAAGCCAGTAAGAGAGAGCTTCCTACTAAGGCAGAAGTCACAGTCTTTTATAAACTAATCACAGAAGTGATATTCCATCACTGTTGTGCTATTTTGTTCATTAGAAGCAAATCACCAGATCCAACCTCCACTCACAGGGAAGACATAACACAGGGCATGAAGACTGGGAGGTAGGAATAATTGGAAGCGATGTCAGAAACTGCCTGCCATAGTTTCTACACCTACCTAATCGCTCAGTCCAGCAGGTATAAAAGTACATTTGTGTTCAACTAAAGTGATTTTTTTTCCATTGGATTAGTACATTATCAAGCATATTTTTATGATGTAATAAAATGTGTGAGATCCAACTTAACAGACATGATTAAATTAAATAATAATTTTAAACTGATACAGACTAACCATCCATGTAAGTTTTATTGTTGAGTGAAAACTAATATTTTGGAGTTGAGAGACATTACAGTGTATGTGTTGTATGGATTTGAGCACAATATCAAAGATTTTGTCTTCTGCAAGGCCAAGGATTCAAGGAGGCTTGCCCTGAGGACTGAGATGCTTGCAGCAGATGAACAGAAGTTTTGAAAGCACAACAGCAAGATGGTGAGCAGTGGTGGGAATTACCCAAATAAATGGTAGCAAATTTAGTTTCAACTTAGGTCTCTACTTCTTTAGTTAAAATAAAATATAACCTTACATGTGCCATCTAATGCACTAGACTCAGGAATAACAGAAAGTAAAAGTGAATTCATTCCAGGAAGTTTGGGTCACATGATAGGAAAAGATCCACTTCAGTCTCAGAGCCACAGTTATACTACTAGTGTAGGGGTATGCAAGAGTCTTTGCCTTGACTAGGCTTAAGGTTTTTTTTTTTTTTTTTTTTTTTTTTGCATCAAGCCAACACTGACTAACACTGGAAACTGGTAGAAAAAATAGGCTAAATCAGACTAATACCTTCAATATAACCAGGTGTTCACATTCATAAGCACATAAATAGCATGAATAAGCTTTTAGAACCCAAATCTAATTCAGACTCAGACTATGTAAAAGATTTAAGTACAAATTCAAGTGGAAAGAAACTGTTTCATTTTAAAGATGACAGATGTATCCAGAATAGAAAGACACATCACAGGGATGTGATCTTATATATGAGTCATCTAGTTTGCATTTCAGTTTCAATTTTAATTTCAGGGGGAAATACAAGTGATTCTCTCTGGAACTGGAAGGCAATTATGCATAGCTCACAGATACTATGTTTGTTGTATCCTCAGTAATTAAATGTTGTAGCTAGCTAGCAGAGAACAAAGAAAAACAAAATAAGGTCTCTCCAGATAAAACTATACCCCATTTATTTCATATTATGACTGTGACAATGATGGTAATGATCGCGGATAAGTGTTGCTGATAGCTGCTTCCCAATACCACTGTCCCAAACACATAATTAAATGTTGCCATAGACAGGGTACATTCAAGAAAGTATAGTGCTAAAAAAATTAAGTACCAACTTACCCACAAGTATTTATTTCTTTAATATTTTTCATTTTCAATTAGCTGATGGGGGATCTGAATTACAGGCTAACAACTGGTGAAATTAGAAACACAATACTTCTAAAAAAAAGATACTTTTGCCAAAGTTTGGCATTTTAATGTCCCTTATTAGTAGCTATACTTCCATTTTTCACAATGGTATGTATGTAGTTTCTTTGACTGTATTCACCTACTCTTGTCCTCTCCCTTTGTCTATACTGTCAGCTTTCCTAGAATAGTGATCAACAGTCCAACGCACTGCATTCCAGTTTCTGTCTACATGACCTGAACAGACAAAAACTCACTCAAGTCACTATAGATCTCCCTTTACCTATGTCCAGGGACTTTCTTTTTCTATTTAGTTATACTTCCTAGTAGCATCTGGTCCTGCAGATTTCTCTCCACTCTTACTTTTGGAAAACAATCAAACAAAAAACCTTCTTCATTCCAGTTGTCCTTTCAGAGACCCTTCAACTTTTGTGTATTATTTATTTAGTTAGTTGAGCGAACTCCGTAAGTATAGTTTGCATACTCTTCCATTTTTGTCTTACACATCTGTGTAAATGTGTTTTACATTCTCTGAACATGGAAAATCTCATCTAGTTTCGGAGAACAAATCATCTTTATAGCTATAACTCCTGTTTCTATACCTCTGGCTCTAACCTTCTTCCTGAGCTCCAGATCAATATTCTCATCAGCTCACTGAGAAACTGCATCTGGTGGTCTTAGAGATATGAGAGATTCAGCATGTCTATAATTAAACTCCCTTTCTTTTTAGCTGTACTTTTCTTTTAGTATTTCCTATCCAACATGAAATGTTTATCACTGAGCCAGTTGCCTTAACGATCCTTGACTCATTTCTTACAGCTTCCACCCCATACAATCAACAAAGACTGCCTACCTCTCCCATGTCCTCTGTACCTGCATCCCCTGCTCAATGCCCACTTCATCCAAATGATTACCATTTCCCCTAGTGGTATCAAAGGAACTTCTTTCCCAATATCTCCCTGCTTCATGTCTTTCTCTTCCTTTCTGTCAGAAAAATCTTTTAAAATGTGTGATTTATGTTTGTCCTATGCTGCTTAAAAGCCTACCTTATTATCTACAGAACAAGTTCAAGGTAGATTATACTATAAGTTTCTTTGCCTTTCTGACCCCAATTATCTTTTCATATTAGTCTTTTAACAGTTTTCTTCAAGGATATCTTTCTCTGTCTGCATCTCTAGATCTCTTTTATTTCCTAAGTATAGTATGCAGTGTATGCCTTCATACTTTTACACATGCCTGAAGGGAATCTTTTCCCTCTGCATACCTCTACCAAACTCATATGAGTCTCAAGTCCCATAAAAAAGTGGCCCCGTGTGTTAATCCATTCTCATGCTGCTATGAAGAAATACCTGAGACTGGGTAATTTATAAAGAAAAGGGGTTTAATTGACTCACAGTTCCGCATGACTGCGGAGGCCTCATAATACTTACGATCATGGCGGAAGTCATCTCTTCACAAGGCAGCAGGAGAGAGAATGGGTTCCAGCAGGGGAAATGTCAGATGGTTGTAAAGCCATTAGATCTTGTGAGAACTCACTATCACAAGAACAGCATGGGGGAAACCACCCCTATGATTCAATTACCTCCGGGTCCCTCCCATGACACATGGGGATTATAAGAATTACAATTCAAGATAAGATTTGGGTGGGGACACAGCCAAACCATATCATCCCTCTTCTATGAAAGTTTCCCCAGCTTGAAAGTCAAGATTAATTATTATAATTCATTTCCACCATTTTTATTTGGTACACCCATGTATCAAACAATATCAATTAGATTTTGTAATTTATATTGCTAATAGTTATTTTATCTATTGAGCTATGGTCTTGTGGACAGAGACCTTTCCATGTCTAACACGTTATAGTTGAGCAATAAATATTTATTGAATGAACAAATAAATGAGTGCTTTTAAGGATAAAAAACACTGACTTTTGTAGGCGATATCTACTTTATTTGGTCTTCCCCCTTACTTACTGCTATTAAAGGCTAAGCTACCTTACATAGTCTTATTCATTCCACTGCTAGTAGCTTTTTATGAAGTCCCATTCTAGTGGGTTCTCAATAATCTGTATTTTCACTATTATGTCTCAAAGTTTGAAATTGTAACTTGTGTAAAAGTGTTGGTTAAATTTTTAAAAATTATTAGAGTTTCTTTTTATACATACATATTGAGCATCAGGACATGTGTGGGTTTTATACATTAAGAATACATGCCCATAAATTTCCAGTGTAGCCCCTCTGTGAGCTTCCATAGGAGGAGCAACTTTGTTACACTAGCACCTTTTCTGACTCTGTAGTCAAATATATGCCTTCTTGGTTATGTTCCTAGATGCTCAGCTGTTGTCCTCAATGTGCTTCTAACCTATTTTCTATGGAAATAAAGGACTAAAATCTAAGATTAAAGTTACATATACACAGAAAGGTGGAGAATATCTATGTTTACTTCTGCGATTAAGAAAAAAATTTTCCTCTCTAAAGAGAAAGGGCTTTAAGAGTTGTATTTTCTTTTCCTGGGAATGTAGGACTGTATATAGTCCAGCAGATTCACATGATGGATGATGTCAATAAAGCATGACTTACTTTGCTGTATTGTATCTTAACTCCTCAAAGCTTTTAATTAATGATGCAGAGAGAAAGACGGAAATGGGTTTCTGCAGTGAGCACAAAACAAATAATGATGAAAAGGCAGTCTGTATTGAATAAAAACAGAGTATTTGCATGAGAGGCTCACTCTAGGACTTTGTATCTTGTTATTTAGGATCTGCTCCAATGGTTTATCTACTTCCCAAAGGATTTTCAGCCTTTTAAATGAGATGAGCTATTTGGAAATAAAGACTTATACTCTGTTGCATACAGATGCTGAAAATGAAATTCTATAGATTCCCAAAAGATCAACTATGAAGTTTCTGAATCAGGAGAGTCTTGCCAATGTTGGTGAACCAAAATCTGAGAACTAAGTTAGCAATATATCTTTAATTTAGAAAATAATATATTTTAAGAACTTGACTATTAAAATATAACTAAGTTGAAGCATTTTATATGTGTTATAGATATATGTTGGAATTTTTAGGATTATAAATATGTGTATTATATGATGTGATATATTAGATATAGACTGGCCACCGTATTCATTTATTAACCAATTCATCTATTCAACATGTATCATTTATAAATTCAAAAAGCTACATACCTGTGATAGACATTAAGAATATTCAAGTGAATAAGATCAAATTCCTGACATTGTAGACCTTTCAGTTCAATAGAAGACAAACACAAATAAATAAAGGAAACAAGAGTCTGAAAAGGGCTAAGATAATGAAAGATTGGAACACTATAGAGGCACAAAACAGAATACCAAACTTAAACTTGAATGGATCTAGGAAGCTTTCTTGGAACAGGAAATGTCTTATGAAGATGGTGGCAAGGAGCTGCACATAAAGAAATATAATAAATTTGAAATACGTTAACTGAGAGGGAGCATGGTAGAAAACTGCAATAATCTAAGTATGGCTACATCAAAACAGAGCAGCAGGAGCTTTATGAGACTCAAATGAAAGTTTAGTAGTTTTTGAATGTCAGGGAATGTAGTTGATCCATAGAAGGATAGGAAAGCGGCAGATTGTGGTCACTTTTAGCAACCCTACTGAGGATATGAGCAGAAATATCTTAAGGAGAAGTTTTTCCCCGTAACTTTTGGCAGACTGGCAGAGTGAGAATGTTAGACATGAGGCAGTGGCAGGAATCAAAGCACAGACATTTGGCTTCTTCTGACTAGTTGGTACTAACTGCAGTTTAAAGAGCAAGGAGGGATATAGTTAGTTGCCCCCACTGCATCTTTTTCTTCCTCTCATGTAAACACTAATATTGGTCATCCATCTCACCTTGCCTGTGGGCCCCAGAGGAAGCCCATAGCCCTTCCTCCCAGAGGAAGCCAACTCTTCTCCTATTACAGGAATGGGCACAAGAGGACTAATGATTATATCATCTTTCTGCAAGTAATCATTTCAGAAATAGGCTTATGATCTAGTTTTGGCCAATGCAATGTGAAAAGAAGGAGTTTGCTCTTCTGGGTGAGCTCTCATAGCTAGTTCTTGTTTTGATCTGAATGATTTCATGTTTGATTGGTTGCTGCCAACAAATTATAAACCTGTGAGTGATGCTGTCACACAATATGTAAGGGGGAAACAGTGTAGTGATGCACTGTGTAATACAGAAACTACTAGGCCTAAGTGGTTATTCAATTCAAACTTAACTTACTGAGAATTAAATAATAGAAAAATTGGTTTCTAAAAGTCATTTGCACTTTTCCAGTGCCACATGTGGCTAATGGTTAACATTGGATAGTGTTGATAAAGAATATTTCTATTATTAGAGAAAGATCTATTGGACAGTGTTGGTCTAGAGAATCACAATGAAACAGCACTGGAAACATGAGATTAAATCAGTCCTGAAGCTTGCCCTACCCTTGGACTTTCAGACGTGTGAACCAATAAATACCATTGTTGTTTAAGCCAGTTTGAGCTAAGTGTTCAATTCCTTCTAGCTGGAAGCATCCTAGCTAATTAAAGTTAAGATGTTTAAACGTTAAAAATTAAGATATTTTGTGCACCAAATAAGAACTTTGATTCTCTTAAATGATGGATGCTATCATTATAACTAGTCCTTTACTCACATTTTTTTTTTTTTGGCCAACTAATAAAGGAATAATTAAATTACAAATCTCCTTTCACTTAATATTTTATGTTTTTCTCACAAAAAACAGGCTTTTTGGTTTATTTTTTCTGAGATTAAATTAATTTATTTGGGTCATTTAAAATAAGATGCAACATTCTTCAAGTTTTACATTGAAAGTCCAGCTGAAGCACCCAAGACAAGATTCTTTGATTTAACAAGACAAAGGTCAGCATCTTTTCAAAGCCATGTAGCCTCATATGGTTTAACATCAGATGTAACTGTCAACCCTCTTGTACATCATCCCTTCCTATTTGTCATATTTAGGGGCTGGATGGGATTCATTAAAGGGCAATGTAACAATAGGGGGCAATTATATTTTTATCATGGAGCAATCACTTTTCTCAGAAAAACTCAGGCACCCATCTGGGGCTCCTGCCCTAGGGGGGCAGTTTTCTTTTGATAATCTCACCTATTGAACTGTCATGTTCCATTGCTCAATTAATTTAGCACAGTAGACAGTTCAATAAAAAATGTTCCCTCTATTCAGGCGATTTGATGACTCTCTCTGCTCTTTCAGACTGAACACGATGAAATCGTGGGCATAAGTTCTTGCAGCTGCACACAAAAGCTCTCAAACCTCTAGCTGCCCTGGGGTGTCCTCCCCGTGGCTCCAGGCTCTAAGGCACATGGAGAGGGAGTGTCTCCCATGAGTTTTCCTCATCCCTCCTGGAAACAACCAGGCAGCTTTTTCTGCAGTCAAGACATTCAAGTTAAAGAAATAACTAAAATGCCAGATTTTGAGATTTGAGATTTGAGTTTTGGCTCAGACTCCAACAAAAAGATAAACCCTTGTATCTGTCACAGAGAGAGATTGATCTTATCTGCTCTACCCAGTGTTCAAAACATTTGTTTAGTCTTTTATTAAAACATGTCTTTGAATGCCAATATCGGTAGTTACTATATTTAGCTCTCACTTTTAAATTGTCCTTTAATAATTAAATGTAGTAATGTTTGAAGTTTAAAAAATTTCGAAAGGCTCCATAGAATAGTAAGTAAAAGTCCTCTCACTTCTACCCTATCACCTTTAATCTCACTCTTTCTTTTCAGATAATCATTATCAAATGGGGTACATTTACTTCTGGAGAAGTTTCTATATGTTCAAATACACAGGTGCATGTTGTGTGCCATTTTACATAAATAAAATCCTACGCTATACATGTTATGCAGCTAGCTTTATTATGCTTTTCAAAATGTCTTGAAGATAATTTCATTGTATTTACAGAATACTATTTCATGTTAGGAAGGAAAGCTCCATAGTGGTTTATACCATAGAATTACATGATTTCTTAACCTTTTTATTAGCGATGACAATATAGATTATTTCCACTTTTTCCCAATATTACAAAAAATGTAAACAACATCCATGTGCATATGTACACTTGCATATATCTATGATAATGTATAACTCTAAATGTCAGTGGAGTTTCTGTAATCAAAAGTGATTGGAGAGCCAGACAAGATGACTCATGCTTGTAATCCCAGTAGTCTGGGAGGCCAAGGCAGGAGGAATGCTTGAGGCAATGAGATTGAGACTAGACTGAGGAACATAGCAAGATTCCTGTCTCACCCCCAGGCATCGTGACATGTGCACACCACTGCACTCCAGCCTGGGCTACAGAGCAAGACTCTGTCTCAAAAAAAAAAAAAGAAAAAAAAAAAAACCCTTTATGGGTGCAGTGGCTCATGCCTGCAATCCCAGCACTTTGAGATGCTGAGGTATGAGTATCACCTGAGACCAGGAGTTCAAGACCAGCCTGATCAACATAGTGCAACCCCATCTCTTAGAAAAGTAGTAATTGCACACAGTATATTTTGATAAACAATTTGCATTCTGAAATAGATCTAGATACTCATTTCCCACACCTTAACAACTCTCAGTATTAGCAATTTCTAAATTTTTTTCTTTGGGAAGCTGATGACCAATAAATACATTTATAATTACTTAATTACCAATGAAGTTAAGGATGTACTTATATCTTTTCTGTAATTTTAAAATCATTCTTCTGGGAATTGTCTGCTTATATATTTGTACACTTAAAAATTAAGGTTTTACAATTAATTAATTAATTGATGAAATTAATAAATTAATTAAAATAAATTAAATTAATTTGTGATAATGTATGATATTTATAATTGATAACAAGCCTTTGTTTTATCTGTGACAGATATTTATTCCTGTTTTTTCCCTCTCTTTTTGTTTTTCTCTCTCTTTAATATATGCCATCTGTTTCCCTTGTAAATATTTACAGTTAATTTGTAGGTATCTATTTCAAACTACTATAGTTTATATTTTTTATTTTAATGTTTTTAAATTGACAGATAAAATTTTGTATATTTATTATGTATAATATGATATTTTGAAGTATCTACACATTGTGGAATGACTAAATCTAGCTAATTGACATAGGCATTACTATATACAGTGATCATTTTTTGTGGTGCAAACACAATAATCACTCTCAGCATGTTTCAAGAATACAGTATATTTTTATTAACCACAGTCATCATGTTGTACAACAGATCTATTAAGCTTATTCTTCCTATCCAGCTGAAATTTTCTGTTCTTTGACTAACATTTTCACACCCCCTGGTAACCAGTATTCTATTCTCTACTTCTACTAAATCAGTTTTTTTTAAGTTCCACATGTAAGTGAGATTATTTGGTATTTTTCTTTCTGTGCCTGGCTTATTTAACTTAACTTAATGTCCCCTAGGCTCATCTATGTTGTCACAAATGACAATACTTCCTTCCCTTTTGGCTAAACAGCATTCCACTGTATATGTGTAAACACATTTTATGTATCCATTCATCAATCGATGGATGCTTAGGTTGTTTTATTATATATGTTGGCATTGGCATTGTAGTGCATTGCAATGAACATGGTAGTACAAATATCTCTTCCACATACTGGTTTCATTTTATTTGAACATAGACTTAGTACTAGGATTCCTGTATTGTGTGACAGTTCTATTTTTATTTATTTATTTATTTATTTATTTATGAGATAAGGTATCAGTTTGTCACCCAGGCTGGAGTGCAGTGGCACTATCACGGTTTGCCATAGCTTCAACCTCCCAGGCTCATGTGATCCTCCCACCTCAGCCTCCTTAGTAGCTGGGACTACAAGCACAGGCTGCCATGCCCAGCTAAGTTTTGTATTTTTTGTAGAGCCAGGGTTTCACCACATTGCCCAGGCTGGTCTCGAACTCCTTGGCTCAAGAAATCTGCCCACCTCAGTCTCCTAAAGTGTTGGGATTACAGGTATGAGCCACTGTACCTGGCCTCTATAATTTTTTGAAAAACTTCCATATTTTTCGTAATTGCTGTACTAATTTACATTCCCATCAACAGTGTGCAAGCTTTCCCTTCCTTCCACATCTTTACCCATACTCATCTTTTGTCTTTCTGATGATCATAATTCTAACAGGTGGGAGGTAAAATCTCATTGTGATTCATTGTGATTTTAATTTGCATTTCTCTGGTGATTAGTAATGTTGGCCATTTTTTCATATCCAACTATATTTTGGTTTCTGGATTCTTCATTTTAATCAGATTAAACTCTCACCATCTCAAGGTAATTAACTATTAGTCTGTAGGTTATTCTACTAAATTCATGATTTAAATATACATCTTTTTTTTTTTTTTAATTTATTTATTATTATTATACTTTAAGTTGTAGGGTACATGTGCATAACGTGCAGGTTTGTTACATATGTATACTTGTGCCATGTTGGTCTGCTGCACCCATCAACTCGTCATTTACATCAGGTATAACTCCCAATGCAATCCCTCCCCCCTCCCCCCTCCCCATGATAGGCCCCGGTGTGTGATGTTCCCCTTCCTGAGTCCAAGTGATCTCATTGTTCAGTTCCCACCTATGAGTGAGAACATGCGGTGTTTGGTTTTCTGTTCTTGTGATAGTTTGCTAAGAATGATGGTTTCCAGCTGCATCCATGTCCCTACAAAGGACGCAAACTCATCCTTTTTTATGGCTGCATAGTATTCCATGGTGTATATGTGCCACATTTTCTTAATCCAATCTGTCACTGATGGACATTTGGGTTGATTCCAAGTCTTTGCTATTGTGAATAGTGCTGCAATAAACATACGTGTGCATGTGTCTTTATAGCAGCATGATTTATAATCCTTTGGGTATATACCCAGTAATGGGATGGCTGGGTCATATGGTACATCTAGTTCTAGATCCTTGAGGAATCACCATACTGTTTTCCATAATGGTTGAACTAGTTTACAATCCCACCAACAGTGTAAAAGTGTTCCTATTTCTCCACATCCTCTCCAGCACCTGTTGTTTCCTGACTTTTTAATGATCGCCATTCTAACTGGTGTGAGATGGTATCTCATTGTGGTTTTGATTTGCATTTCTCTGATGGCCAGTGATGATGAGCATTTTTTCATATGTCTGTTGGCTGTATGAATGTCTTCTTTTGAGAAATGTCTGTTCATATCCTTTGCCCACTTTTTGATGGGGTTGTTTGTTTTTTTCTTGTAAATTTGTTTGAGTTCTTTGTAGGTTCTGGATATTAGCCCTTTGTCAGATGAGTAGATTGCAAAAATGTTCTCCCATTCTGTAGGTTGCCTGTTCACTCTGATGGTAGTTTCTTTTGCTGTGCAAAAGCTCTTTAGTTTAATTAGATCCCATTTGTCAATTTTAGCTTTTGCTGCCGTTGCTTTTGGTGTTTTAGACATGAAGTCTTTGCCCATGCCTATATCCTGAATGGTACTACCTAGGTTTTCCTCTAGGGTTTTTATGGTATTAGGTCTAACATTTAAGTCTCTAATCCATCTTGAATTAATTTTCGTATAAGGAGTAAGGAAAGGATCCAGTTTCAGCTTTCTACTTATGGCTAGCCAATTTTCCCAGCACCATTTATTAAATAGGGAATCCTTTCCCCATTTCTTGTTTCTCTCAGGTTTGTCAAAGATCAGATGGCTGTAGATGTGTGGTATTATTTCTGAGGACTCTGTTCTGTTCCATTGGTCTATATCTCTGTTTTGGTACCAGTACCATGCTGTTTTGGTTACTGTAGCCTTGTAGTATAGTTTGAAGTCAGGTAGCGTGATGCCTCCAGCTTTGTTCTTTTGACTTAGGATTGTCTTGGAGATGCGGGCTCTTTTTTGGTTCCATATGAACTTTAAAGCAGTTTTTTCCAATTCTGTGAAGAAACTCATTGGTAGCTTGATGGGGATGGCATTGAATCTATAAATTACCTTGGGCAGTATGGCCATTTTCACGATATTGATTCTTCCTATCCATGAGCATGGTATGTTCTTCCATTTGTTTGTGTCCTCTTTTATTTCACTGAGCAGTGGTTTGTAGTTCTCCTTGAAGAGGTCCTTTACATCCCTTGTAAGTTGGATTCCTAGGTATTTTATTCTCTTTGAAGCAATTGTGAATGGAAGTTCATTCATGATTTGGCTCTGTGTTTGTCTGTTATTGGTGTATAAGAATGCTTGTGATTTTTGCACATTAATTTTGTATCCTGAGACTTTGCTGAAGTTGTTTATCAGCTTAAGGAGATTTTGGGCTGAGACGATGGGGTTTTCTATATATACAATCATGTCATCTGCAAACAGGGACAATTTGACTTCTTCTTTTCCTAACTGAATACCCCTGATTTCTTTCTCTTGCCTAATTGCCCTAGCCAGAACTTCCAACACTATGTTGAATAGGAGTGGTGAGAGAGGGCATCCCTGTCTTGTGCCAGTTTTCAAAGGGAATTTTTCCAGTTTTTGGCCATTCAGTATGATATTGGCTGTGGGTTTGTCATAAATAGCTCTTATTATTTTGAGGTACGTTCCATCAATACCGAATTTATTGAGCGTTTTTAGCATGAAGGGCTGTTGAATTTTGTCAAAAGCCTTTTCTGCATCTATTGAGATAATCATGTGGTTCTTGTCTTTGGTTCTGTTTATATGCTGGATTATGTTTATTGATTTGCGAATGTTGAACCAGCCTTGCATCCCAGGGATGAAGCCCACTTGATCATGGTGGATAAGCTTTTTGATGTGTTGTTGAATCCGGTTTGCCAGTATTTTATTGAGGATTTTTGCATCGATGTTCATCAGGGATATTGGTCTAAAATTCTCTTTTTTTGTTGTGTCTCTGCCAGGCTTTGGTATCAGGATGATGTTGGCCTCATAAAATGAGTTAGGGAGGATTCCCTCTTTTTCTATTGATTGGAATAGTTTCAGAAGGAATGGTACCAACTCCTCCTTGTACCTCTGGTAGAATTCAGCTGTGAATCCATCTGGTCCTGGACTTTTTTTGGTTGGTAGGCTATTAATTGTTGCCTCAATTTCAGAGCCTGCTATTGGTCTATTCAGGGATTCAACTTCTTCCTGGTTTAGTCTTGGAAGAGTGTAAGTGTCCAGGAAATTATCCATTTCTTCTAGATTTTCCAGTTTATTTGCGTAGAGGTGTTTATAGTATTCTCTGATGGTAGTTTGTATTTCTGTGGGGTCGGTGGTGATATCCCCTTTATCATTTTTAATTGCGTCGATTTGATTCTTCTCTCTTTTCTTCTTTATTAGTCTTGCTAGTGGTCTGTCAATTTTGTTGATCTTTTCAAAAAACCAACTCCTGGATTCATTGATTTTTTGGAGGGTTTTTTGTGTCTCTATCTCCTTCAGTTCTGCTCTGATCTTAGTTATTTCTTGCCTTCTGCTAGCTTTGGAATGTGTTTGCTCTTGCTTCTCTAGTTCTTTTAATTGCGATGTTAGAGTGTCAATTTTTGATCTTTCCTGCTTTCTCTTGTGGGCATTTAGTGCTATAAATTTCCCTCTACACACTGCTTTAAATGTGTCCCAGAGATTCTGGTATGTTGTATCTTTGTTCTCATTGGTTTCAAAGAACATCTTTATTTCTGCCTTCATTTCGTTATGTACCCAGTAGTCATTCAGGAGCAGGTTGTTCAGTTTCCATGTAGTTGAGCGGTTTTGATTGAGTTTCTTAGTCCTGAGTTCTAGTTTGATTGCACTGTGGTCTGAGAGACAGTTTGTTATAATTTCTGTTCTTGTACATTTGCTGAGGAGTGCTTTACTTCCAATTATATGGTCAATTTTGGAGTAAGTACGATGTGGTGCTGAGAAGAATGCATATTCTGTTGATTTGGGGTGGAGAGTTCTATAGATGTCTATTAGGTCTGCTTGCTGCAGAGATGAGTTCAATTCCTGGATATCCTTGTTAACTTTCTGTCTCGTTGATCTGTCTAATGTTGACAGTGGAGTGTTGAAGTCTCCCATTATTATTGTATGGGAGTCTAAGTCTCTTTGTAAGTCTCTAAGGACTTGCTTTATGAATCTGGGTGCTCCTGTATTGGGTGCATATATATTTAGGATAGTTAGCTCTTCCTGTTGAATTGATCCCTTTACCATTATGTAATGGCCTTCTTTGTCTCTTTTGATCTTTGATGGTTTAAAGTCTGTTTTATCAGAGACTAGTATTGCAACCCCTGCTTTTTTTTGTTGTCCATTTGCTTGGTAAATCTTCCTCCATCCCTTTATTTTGAGCCTATGTATGTCTCTGCGTGTGAGATGGGTCTCCTGAATACTGCAGACTGATGGGTCTTGACTCTTTATCCAGTTTGCCAGTCTGTGTCTTTTCATTGGAGCATTTAGTCCATTTACATTTAAGGTTAAGATTGTTATGTGTGAACTTGATCCTGCCATTATGATATTAACTGGTTATTTTGCTCGTTAGTTGATGCAGTTTCTTCCTAGCCTCGATGGTCTTTACATTTTGGCATGTTTTTGCAATGGCTGGTACCGGTTGTTCCTTTCCATGTTTAGTGCTTCCTTCAGGGTCTCTTGTAAGGCAGGCCTAGTGGTGACAAAATCTCTAAGCGTTTGCTTATCTGTAAAGCATTTTATTTCTCCTTCACTTATGAAACTTAGTTTGGCTGGATATGAAATTCTGGGTTTAAAATTGTTTTCTTTAAGAATGTTGAATATTGGCCCCCACTCTCTTCTGGCTTGGAGAGTTTCTGCCGAGAGATCTGCTGTGAGTCTGATGGGCTTCCCTTTGTGGGTAACCCGACCTTTCTCTCTGGCTGCCCTGAAGATTTTTTCCTTCATTTCAACTTTGGTGAATCTGGCAATTATGTGTCTTAGAGTTGCTCTTCTCGAGGAGTATCTTTGTGGCGTTCTCTGTATTTCCTGGATTTGAATGTTGGCCTGCCCTACTAGGTTGGGGAAGTTCTCCTGGATGATATCCTGAAGAGTGTTTTCCAACTTGGTTCCATTTTCCCCCTCACTTTCAGGCACCCCAATCAGACGTAGATTGGGTCTTTTTACATAATCCCATACTTCTTGCAGGCTTCGTTCATTTCTTTTTCTTCTTTTTTCTTTTGGTTTCTCTTCTCGCTTCATTTCATTCATTTGATCCTCAATCGCTGATACTCTTTCTTCCAGTTGATCGAGTCGGTTACTGAAGCTTGTGCATTTGTCACGTATTTCTCGTGTCATGGTTTTCATCTCTTTCATTTCGTTTATGACCTTCTCTGCATTAATTAGTCTAGCCGTCAATTCTTCCACTTTTTTTTCAAGATTTTTAGTTTCTTTGCGCTGGGTACGTAATTCCTCCTTTAGCTCTGAGAAATTTGATGGACTGAAGCCTTCTTCTCTCATCTCGTCAAAGTCATTCTCCGTCCAGCTTTGATCCGTTGCTGGCGATGAGCTGCGCTCCTTTGCCGGGGGAGATGCGCTCTTATTTTTTGAATTTCCAGCTTTTCTGCCCTGCTTTTTCCCCATCTTTGTGGTTTTATCTGCCTCTGGTCTTTGATGATGGTGATGTACTGATGGGGTTTTGGTGTAGGTGTCCTTCCTGTTTGATAGTTTTCCTTCTAACAGTCAGGACCCTCAGCTGTAGGTCTGTTGGAGATTGCTTGAGGTCCACTCCAGACCCTGTTTGCCTGGGTGTCAGCAGCAGAGGCTGCAGAAGATAGAATATTTCTGAACAGCGAGTGTACCTGTCTGACTCTTGCTTTGGAAGCTTCCTCTCAGGGGTGTACTCCACCCTGTGAGGTGTGAGGTGTCAGACTGCCCCTAGTGGGGGATGTCTCCCAGTTAGGCTACTCAGGGGTCAGGGACCCACTTGAGCAGGCAGTCTGTCCCTTCTCAGATCTCAACCTCCGTGTTGGGAGATCCACTGCTCTCTTCAAAGCTGTCAGACAGAGTCGTTTGCGTCTGCAGAGGTATCTGCTGCTTTGTTGTTGTTGTTGTTGTTGTTGTGTAGCTGTGCCCTGTCCCCAGAGGTGGAGTCTACAGAGACAGGCAGGTTTCCTTGAGCTGCTGTGAGCTCCACCCAGTTGGAGCTTCCCAGCAGCTTTGTTTACCTACTTAAGCCTCAGCAATGGCGGGCGCCCCTCCCCCAGCCTTGCTGCTGCCTTGCCGGTAGATCACAGACTGCTGTGCTAGCAATGAGGGAGGCTCCGTGGGCGTGGGACCCTCCCGGCCAGGTGTGGGATATGATCTCCTGGTGTGCCTGTTTGCTTAAAGCGCAATATTGGGGTGGGAGTTACCCGATTTTCCAGGTGTTGTGTGTCTCAGTTCCCCTGGCTAGGAAAAGGGATTCCCTTCCCCTTTGCGCTTCCCAGGTGAGGCGATGCCTCGCCCTGCTTCAGCTCTGGTTGGTCGGGCTGCAGCAGCTGACCAGCACCGATCGTCCCGCACTCCCCAGTGAGATGAACCCAGTACCTCAGTTGAAAATGCAGAAATCACCGGTCTTCTGTGTCGCTCGCGCTGGGAGTTGGAGACTGGAGCTGCTCCTATTCGGCCATCTTGCTCCTTATTATTGTCTTTACTAAATATACATCTTTAAACCAGTTGGAGATATCTTTGCAAATAATGAAAAATACGGATTAAATAAAATAGGAATTAATTTCTAAATGTATATTAAGTTTTCCTAGGTTTCTTTTTTCCCCATTGATTTGAAGTACTGTGTACTTCTACATCATACTAAATTTCCACATATACATTAGTAAGTTTCTAAATTTTCTATTTTGATACATAGATATTTGTGTATTTCCTCACCAATATATTGTCATTTTAATTATTCTAGCTTTATATTACTGCTATAGATTTGATTTCTGGTAGAATAAGTCATTCCATTTATTTTTCATTTTTCATAAGTTCTTGACTATTATTAGATGTTTTTCCTTCAATGTTAACTTTAGCATTAATCATGAAAATTCCATGATATATTTTGTTAACATTTTGTATTTGCTTCTATAGTTTTATAGAATAATTTGGGGGAAATTGACATCATCAAAATACTGACTCCTTTAATCTAGACCCATATTATGACACTCCATTTATTCATCATCTTTTATGTTCTTCAGCATATTTTTATAAGTTTCCATATATTGGTTTTACAAAGTTCTTTCTTAAAATTTATCCCTATATGTTTACTCTGAAATACTCATAAGAATTTATTTGTATGGGCTCTGACACCAACAGACACCATCTTACATTTTCCCCTTTACATAGCAAGCAGATGGAATTAACAGACTACTAATCTTTTACATTGGTTTGAGCATATATTCTGCAATGTTAGTTTGTCCTTTACTGACATATATTTTTAAAGTATTTTTCTCATTATTTATAAATAATTTTTTAATGTTTTATGTGTCGCTGAGGATTTTAAGATAGGTAAATAGGAAATCAAGAATGGGAATGCCCATTACAGCTTTGTGTGTCTGTGTGTGATGTTGTACAGTTAAGCATAGTGCAGGTGTCTGTTTCTGAGAGGATGAAAAGCAGCTGATAGGATGCACATGTAGCAAAATAGAGAGATCTTACAAGCATTGGTAAGTGGAGAAAGTAAGAAACAGAATCAGCAGCTTAACACAATATTATTTATGCAACTTTAAGATAATTCTATGCACATCAACACTAAATATTTCACAGAGGCACAAAAGAATGCATATGCATAAATATATTAGAATAGTAACCTGTAGAATAAGAGAGAAAATAATGGGACTAGAAAATAGATAGTTTGATGAAGAGAGGAACTTTGCTTAGACCAATAACGACAGTGAGCCAAAAACAGAAAAGTCAACTAGATTAATTCATCACTCGCCTTTTGCCTGTAATCAGGGTGGTAGTGAGGGGACAAAATAAAAATAGATATGTAAATTTTATGACAGCCTTAAAAAATAGACTAATGATACTATATTTTGGATACCCTTCTCTATATTTTGTATATATGTAATAATGTTTAATTATAACCCTGGTTTTATTATGGTCAAAATAAGAAAGTTCTTTGTGGTTTTATGTGTTTTGGAATTGAAGAACTTAATATTGCTCACTATGAGGTGAATTCCTATATTCATATGGAGTAACTAAAGTACAAACAATAATTTGTTTAGTTTTTGCTCACAATTTTTATCATGCACAATTGAGTCACATTACTTCTTAAATCAGAGCAATTTTGATGTATATTATTATATACACAAGACATTCAGTACTCTTAAGAATTTATAGAATCCAGAACAATTTAGTCCTTGATTTTTACATGTATAACACTAAATGCTAGTTATTTGTAAAGGATATTAGATTAAGCAAAAATGTTGTGAGATCATATGCATTTATTTAATAGAGCTATGTGTGTGTGTGTGTGTGTGTGTATATATATATATATATAAAAAACATACCACTGATGCCCAAACACATTATGTACACGCTTTACTCTCCACTGGCTCTATTAAATAAATATAAATCGTATATATATTAAAAAAATATATATATAATATTTTAAGTTCTAGGGTGCATGTGCACAGCGTGCACGTTTGTTACATATACATACATGTGCCATGTTGGTGTGCTGTACCCATTACCTCATCATTTACATTAGGTATATCTCCTAATGCTATCCCTCACCCCTCCTCCAACCCCATGACAGGCCCCGGTGTGTGATGTTCTCCTTCCTGTGTCCAAGTGTTCTCATTGTTCAGTTCCCACCTATGAGTGAGAACATGTGGTGTTTGGTTTTCTGGTCTTGCCATAGTTTGCTGAGAACGATGGTTTCCAGCTTCATCCATGTTCCTACAAAGGACATAAACTCATCCTTTTTTATGACTGCATAGTATTCCATGGTGTATATGTGCCACATTTTCTTAATCCAGTCTGTCATTGATGGACATTTGGGTTGGTTCCAAGTCTTTGCTATTGTGAATAGTGCTGCAATAAACATATATGTGCATGTGTCTTTAGAGCAGCATGATTTACAATCCTTTGGGTAAATATCCAGTAATGGGATGGCTGGGTCAAATGGTATTTCTAGTTCTAGATCCTTGAGGGATCGCCACAGTGTCTTCCACAATGGTTGAACTAGTTTACAGTCCCACCAACAGTAAAAAAGTGTTCCTATTTCTCCACATCCTCTCCAGCACCTGTTTTTTCCTGACTTTTTAATGATCGCCATTCTAACTGGTGTGAGATGGTATCTCATTGTGGTTTTGATTTGCATTTCCCTGATGGCTAGTGATGATGAGCATTTTCTCATGTGTCTGTTGGCTGCATAAATGTCTTCTTTTGAGAAGTGTGTGTTCATATCCTTTGCCCACTTTTTGATGGGGTTGTTTGTTTTTTTCTTGTAAATTTGTTTGAGTTTTTTGTAGGTTCTGGATATTAGCTCTTTGTCAGCTGAGTAGATTGCAAAATTTTTCTCCCATTCTGTAGGTTGCCTATTCACTCTCATGGTAGTTTCTTTTGCTGTGCAGAAGCTCTGTAGTTTAATTAGATCCCATTTTTCAATTTTGGCTTTTGTTGCCATTGCTTTTGGTGTTTTAGACATGAAGTCCTTGCCCATGCCTATGTCCTGAATGGTATTGCCTAGGTTTTCTTCTAGGGTTTTTATGGTTTTAGGTCTAACATTTAAGTCTCTAATCCATCTTGAATTAATTTTTGCATAAGGAGTAAGGAAGGGATCCAGTTTCAGCTTTCTACTTATGGCTAGCCAATTTTCCCAGCACCATTTATTAAATAGGGAATCCTTTCCCCATTTCTTATTTTTGTCAGGTTTGTCAAAGATCAGATGGTTGTAGATGTGTGGTATTATTTCTGAGGACTCTGTTCTGTTCCATTGGTCTATATCTCTGTTTTGGTACCAGTATCATGCTTTTTTGGTTACTGTAGCCTTGTAGTATAGTTTGAAGTAATGTTTTTAATGATTTTCATTATGTTTGCAGAACAATTTTATTTATCTTTCAAGGGGAAGTATTTACTTTCTTTTAGAAGATTGAATTCTTGTGATAAATTTTATATTACATTTAGCAAGTTGGGGAAAAAGAAATGGTTATAAATGAGAAACCGGGTAAGTGTGAAAATGTGAACTGATGATGGGGCAGATGCAGTTGGAGATGGTGGGAAACGACCTGATCATCCTTCAAGAAACTGCATTTCCAAGTGTTATATATGGGTTATAGTTAAGTGGCATGATTTCCTAAGGGATGAGAAATTTTCAAAGCTATAAAATATTCATAGTAATAGTAAAATAAATCTAATAGAGAAAACTTCAAAAACATGCATGTTTCTTGATAAAAATCTAAGATGATTTTTGTGTTGAAGTGCAATTACTTTCTCAAACATACCTAGGTTCTAGATTTTTTATGGATGCATCACAGGATTATAGAACTTCAACCTGGAAGTGGCTTAGACATCATTTTATTAGGTTTCTTATTTTTGTAAGAACCCAAAACAAACACACCTGAAATCAAGTTCTAAAACTGAGTATGAACTTGGCATGATCCTAAAAGGGGGACAATCCTCTTGCATAGGCTTGTCACTAACAGAAACATGATACTGAGAAGTGAAAGGTGCATTTGTAATTTCCAAAGTATCAATGTTTCAGTGCTTCAGCTGAAATCACATTTACCATAGATATCAAAAAGGAGAAGAAACATCTTAACAGGAAAAGTGTAGAAGAGCTCTTGCTTAAAAACAGTAATAATTGCTTTGGGAGGAATTGATATACTTAACTGCCTTATAGGACTTCAATAATTAAAATCTACAATAAAGAGGATATCAGCCTTAATGGGGTATTAAATGTGAATATAAATCAATTTAAATGGTGATAAATAGCACCTTATATTTTTGGGAACTTATTCCAAGAGTGTCAAACTATATTATCATTCATCTATTTTATTTGGCAACTGTAACTAGACTTTGATTGCATATATCTCTACCTCAAATCCTGAATAATATATTTTAATTAATCATCCATATTTATAGGTTGGTTTCTGACTTTCCCAAGGTTAGCTTTGTTGCAGTTCTTTTAGTCCTATTCATATACTGAATCTTGATAAATACATCCTAGAATCATTCTCAGATACTTGGTATTAAAAGGACATCCTGAACCATTAATATGACATTCATTAATTTTAGATAAAAACTATTTTTAAAAATTGATTAGGGTAGAGAGGAGAACAATATAGTAGGAAGCATAGTACATTTAAAATCAGAATATTTGTATTGACCTATTACATATGTTATTTTGCAAAATAATTAATGTTTCCAAATATTTGTCTCCTGTAACAAAATAAGGATAGGAATGCTTGTTCAATATGGTAAAAAGGAGAAAAGAATTTCGTTAGTTCATTTTCAATGACAAACTGATCTTGAGCCAAAATTTTAAGAACAACTTTTTCTCAAGAAAAAATAAAATCCATTGTAAGTTTGTCAATTAATCAAAAACTCATTGGAATGAGTTAGTGCATCTCTATTATCATACCCAAATTTTGCCCAAAATAGGAGATTAATGACTTTAACTATACAAAGTGTACAATTTTCTGCCTGTCAAAAAATTAATTACCAAAAGACAAACTATGGTAGAGAAAACAATATTTGCAAAGGATATGATTAGAGAAGTCAAACTTTTTTCAAAAAATAATATCCTTTAAATTTAAGACAAAATACTCAATGGCATTCAAGATGAAATAAATACAAATTGAAAATACTAGAGCTCATTTTTCATCTGCTAGTTTTGCAAAGATCAGTTTGGTCACACTTTGTGTTGGTCTCTGACTGAATAACAAAACACTCATACATTTCTTATAAGCATTCAAACTGCTACAAATTATCCAAAGGGAAATTGGGTAATACATATTAGTAATAAGATTATATTGACACTTAACTTTGCATTTATTCTTCTAAGATATTTGAACAAATGTTTACATGGTGACCCATGGCAGTATAGTTTATATCAGAAGACTGGAACCAATCATAAGTCTGATGAAGACATTGGTTGGATAAATTATGTTACATTCATACAATGGAATATTATGCAACCATTAAAATGAATACATACTAGTTGGAATAGTCTTCCAAATATAGTATGTATAGTATTCTACTATTTTAAACCATTTATATTCCCCATTTTTCATTTTTGTAAAATGAATGGTCATAATTTCTATATGCACAGAATACCTAGGATGTTACAAAAACAAATAAAATATGTTTGTCCCTGAGAGAGAGGTAATCACAGTTGAAAGTGAGAAATCAATTCACACCTTTTTGTAATGTTTCAATTTTATTTTTACTATACTCATTTTTTTCTGTCATAAAAATAGTTGATTTTTATACATTGTATTTAAAGTAAGTTCACAGTGATAATAGTCTCAGTAAATAGCATCTACCGAAGATACCTCCACATTTTATAGGAGAGTCTCCAGCTGTTCTTACATTTTTAGTGGCTTTTGAAATTTTAGAGGAATCCTCCATGAATTTTTTTTTCTAACTCTTGATCCACTGGATCCTGAGACATTTTAAGTTAACTTGGAGTTATCCAATAAGAAGTTAGATTTCATTTTTATATCAAAATAGTCACCTCTACTTTTCTGTCCTCAGTTCTTGTTATCTTCTTTAAAATGCAGATAGCTGAACATGTGTTATAAGCCTGGAATATCCCACAGTCTTAAACATGGGAGAAAGAACATATTAATTTAGTGCTATACTAGACAATGTAGGCTATCTTGTCACCACTTATTTATACACTTTTTAACAGCCCAAGGAAACAACTAGAACCATTCTGAAATTTGGGTCCACAGCCCATTGATTCATGTAGATGCTTTATATTTTGTATCTGTGTCCCATAGCTTTTTTAGTGAACAATTGGCCATTATTTAACAAACTAATATAAGTAAAATCTCTTAGACTTGTCTAGAACATAAGCACTATATAAATAATGGCTAATATTATTATTTTATTAATAGTAGGGTAGTTTATGTAACTTTTAAGAATTTCAATTATGACAATGCAATATTTCAAAATACAAGTTGAATGAACAGTCACGTGAGAAAAGTAATCGCTCATTTGAAAAAAAAGAGCAATTTATTTAAAAAATCTTTAAACAGTTATTTTTCTCCACATTCCAACACAATATTTTTTACCATATATGGAAGCTTGGAAGATTTTGAACCTTTAAGAATCAATGTCAGTGCTGCAAGCTTGTGTTTACAATTTCAGTCTGTGAACCTCTGCGGCTGTGATTTTAAAATTACACCAATGTTTATTTCTCTGAAATATAAGGAACAGCCCTTCTACAGGACTGCTTTTATAAACAGTATTGCCTGTAGGTAGTGGGATAAATTATGGCCTAGAATTCTAAAGGGCAGCCCCATCCATCTGAATATGAACTGTTCATGCACGAAGACAGAATTTGGACCAGTTCCCAACACAATTGATTCCAGAGGCTCACAGAGGCCAATCCTCTCCTATTTTAAAATGGGTTCATGCATTTGTTTTTAATTCTGGCAACCCCTCTTCATAGGTATGTAATTTGGATAAAAATTTCTTTTTCTTTACTCAATGTCTTGGGGACTTATAATTTATTTTATTACTTTTTACTATGTTAATTTTAATTGCATTTTATTTTTTGCAACTTTAAAAAATTTATGGATATGTAGTAAGTATATATATTTATGAGTACATGAGATATTTTGATACAGTTATACAGTGCATAACAATCACATCAAGGTGAATGGAGTATCCACCACTTCAAGCATTTATTTCTTTATGTTAAAAATTTCAATTATACTCTTTCTGTTATTTAAAAATGTACAATAAATTATGGTTGGTTGTAGTCACCTTGTTTTGCTATTAAATACTAGATCTTACTCATTCTATCTATTTATAAATGTTAATCAACACAACTCTTCCCATCCTCAGCTACCTTTCTCAGCCTCTGGTAACCATTATTCTACTCTCTATCTTCATGAGTTTTATTCTTTTAATTTTTAGCTCCTACAAATAAATGAGAACATGCAAAATGTGTCTGACTATGCCTGGCTCATTTCACTTAACATTATGTCCTCCAGTTCCATCCATATTGTTGCAATGGACAGAATCTTATTCTTTTTTATGGGTGAATAGTAGTCCACTGTGTAAATGTACCACATTTTCATTATCCATTCATCTGTGGATGGACACTTAGCTTGCTTCCAAATCTTGGATATTGTGAACAGTGCTGCAATAAACATGGGAGTGCATATATCTCTTTGGTATATTGATTTCCTTTCTTGTGAATATATACCTAGCAGTGGGATTGCTGGATCACGTGGTAGCTAAATTTATAGTTTTTTGAGGAACCTCCATACTCTTCTTCATGGTGGCCGTATTTATTTACATTCTCACCAATAATGTGTAAGGGTTTTCTTTTCTCCACATGCTTGCCAGCATTTGTTGTTGTTTGTCTTTTGAATAAAAGCCATTTTAACTGAGGTGAGATAATATCTCCTTGGAGTTTTGATTTGCATTTTTCTGGTGGTCAATGATGTTCAGCACTTTTTCATATTTCTGTTTGCCATTTGTATGTCTTCTTCTGAATCTACTCAGATCTTTTGCCCACTTTTAGAGGGAATATTAGATTTTTTCCTATAGAGTTGTATATTCTGGATATTAACCCGTTATCAGATGGATAATTTGCAAATACTTTTTTCTGTTCTGTGTATTGTCTGTTCACTTACTTGATTGTTTCTTTTGCTGTGTAGAAGCTTTTTAACTTGATATGAAAAGACTGTCCATTCTCCAATATATGTTCTTGGCACCGTTGTCAAAAATGAGTTTACTTAGGTGTGTGAATTTATTTCTGGTTTCTTTATTTTGTTCCATTGGTCTATGTGTTTGTTTTTATGCCAGTATCCATCACATTTTGGCTACTATAGCTCTATAGTATACTTTGAAGTCAGGTAATGTGATTTCTCTAGTTCTGTTCTTTTTGCTTAAGATGGCTTTAACTATTCTTGGTCTTTTGTGGTCCATATACATTTTAGGATTACTTTTTCTATTTCTGTGATGAATGTCGTTGGTACTTTCATAGGGATTGCATTGAATCTGTAGATTGCTTTGGATAGTATGAACATTTTTAATAATATTGATAATTCCAATCCTAAACATGGAATACATTTTCATATTTTGTGTCCTCTTCAATTTCCTGCATCAATGTTTTAATTTTTATTGTCAAGACTCACTTCTTTGGTTAATTATTGGGTATTTATGTTTATTTGTAGCTATTGCAAACTGTATAACTTTGTTGATTTCTTTCTAGCATCATTCACTGTTGTCATATAGAAATGCTACTGATTTTTGTCTGTTGATTTTGTATCCTGCAACTTTACTGAAATTGTTTATCAGTTCCAATAGTTTTCTGGAGGAGGTTTTTCTAAATATGAGATCATATTGACTGCAATCAAGAATAATTTGGCTTCTTCCATTCTAAATTAGATGTCGTTTATTTCTTTCTCTCATCTGATTGTTCTAGCTAGGACATTCAGTACCATGTTGAATACTAGTGGAGAAAATGGGAAACCTTGTCTTTTTTCCAGGTGTTAGAGGAAAGTTTTTAAGTTTTTCTCCATTCAGTTTGATAATATATTCCTTCTGTACCCAGTTTTTAGAGTGCTTTTCTTCATGAAGAGATGTTGAATTTTATCAAATGCTTATTCAGCATTAATTGAAATGACCATATGGTTCCTGTCCTTTATTCTGTTGAGATAATATATCAAATTGACTGATTTGAGTATATTGGACCATCCTTGCATCCCTGGAATAATCCCACTTGGTTATGATGAATGATCTTTTTAATGGTTATTGAATTTTGTTTGCTAGTATTTTGTTGAAAATTTTTTGCATCAGTGTTCACCAGTTATACTGGTCTGCAGTTTTCTTTTTTTGTGTGTCTTTGTCTGGTTTTGGTATCAGAGTAATACTGACATCATAGAATAAGTTTGGGAGTATTCCCTACTCGGTTATTTTTTGGAAGGGTTTGAGTAGGACTGGTATTAGCTCATTTTTTAAAATGTTTGGTAGAACTCATTGGTGAAGCTATTCAGTCCTGGGCTTTTCTTAGCTGAGAGACTTTTAAGTATAGTTTTGATCCCATTACTTGATGTTGGTCTATTCGGGTTTTCTATTTTTTATCATGGTTCAATCTTGGTAGTTTGTGTGTATCTAGGACTTTGTCCATTTCTATTAGGTTTTCCAATTTATGTGAATACAGTTGTTCATAGTAGTCTTTAATGATCCTTTGAATTTCTGAATTTTCCATTATAATATCTCCTTTT
Source organism: Papio anubis (assembly GCF_008728515.1). NCBI lineage: Eukaryota > Metazoa > Chordata > Mammalia > Primates > Cercopithecidae > Papio > Papio anubis. The sequence continues at coordinate 90,956,612 of NC_044980.1, read as the reverse complement.
TCATATCTGATTTTTACTTATTTGTGTCTTCTCTCTTTTCTTAGTCTGGCTACACATTTGTTGATTTTGTTTATTTTTTTCAAAAAAAATCAACTTTTCATTTCATTGATTTTTTTTTGTATTGTTTTTAGTTTCAATTTTATTTATTTCATTCAGCCTCAGCGTCTCAATGTAGTCTTATTTAGGTTGAATGTGCTTGGTATTCTATAACCCTCTCTACTTGAATATTGTTATTTTTCTCCGTGTTTGGAAAATTCTCTATTATTATGTGTTTGAATAAATGTTCTCTTCTGATCTTTCTCTCTACCTCCTCTTTAAGGTCAATAACTTAGATTTTCTCTTTTGAGGCTGTTTTCTAGATCCTGTAGGAAAATGTATTCTTTTTTATTCTTTATTTCTGTCTCCTCTAACTGTGTAGTTTCAAATAGCTTGTCTACAAGCTTACTAATTCTTTCTTCTGCTAAATCAGTTCTGCTGTTAGGCCGGGCGCGGTGGCTCACGCCTGTAATCCCTGCACTTTGGGAGGCCGAGGCGGGCGGATCACGAGGTCAGGAGATCGAGACCATCCTGGCTAACACGGTGAAACCCCGTCTCTACTAAAACACAAAAAATTAGCCGGGCGCGGTGGCAGGCGCCTGTAGTCCCAGCTACTTGGGAGGCTGAGGCAGGAGAATGGCGCGGACCCGGGAGGCGGAGCTTGCAGTGAGCCGAGATCGTGCCACTGCACTCCAGCCTGGGCGACAGAGTGAAGACTCCGCCTCAAAAAAAAACAAAAACAAAAACAAAAACAAAAACAAAAAAAAAACAGTTCTGCTGTTGAGAAACTAATGAATTCTTCAGTGTGTTGATTGAATTTTTCAGCTCCAGAATTTCTGCTCGATTTTTAAAAATTATTTCTTGGTTAAATTTATCTAATGGGATTTTGAATTCCTTCTCTGTGTTATCTTGAATTTTGTTGAGCTTCTTCAAGGAAGATATTTCAAACTCTGTGTCAAAAGGTCACATATCTCTGTCAATCTAGGATTGATCACTGGGTTGGTCCCTTATTTAGTTTGTTTGGTGAAGTCATGTTTTCCTGGATGGTCTTGATGTTTGTGGATGTTTATCAATGTCTGCACGTTGAAGAGTTAAGTATTCACTGTAGGCTTCAGAGTCTGGACTTATTTGTAGCCATCCTTCTTGGGAAGGCTTTCTAAGCGTTCAAAGGAAATTGAGAGATGTAATCTAAATCTTTGGACACTGCAGCAACATCTGCCATTAGGCAGCACCCCAAACCCAGTAACACTGTGACTCTTGCAGACTTGTAGACGTATCACCGTGGTGTTCTCGAGTAAGATCTGGAAGAATTCCTTAGATTACTAGCCAGAGACTATTGTTCTCTTTCTTTACTTTCACCCCAAAAAACGGAGTCTGTTTTTCCATGCTGAGCTGTGAGAGAAGTGACAAAAAAAACCCCTATGGCCGCCACAACTGGGACTGTGGTGCGTCACACCCAAAATCAACACAGCACTGAGTCTTGCCCAAGACCTGTGATTTTAACTGGCTACTGCTGACATTCACTCATGGCCCAAGGTCTCTTCAGTCAGCAGGTGGCAAATCCAGCCAGGCATGTGTCTTTCCCTTCCGGGTGTTGAGATTCCCCTCCTGGCCAAGGATGGGATCAGAAATGCCATCTAGAAGCCTGAAGTTGGGAAACTTAAGAGTCTGACTGTTGCTCTACTCTACTGTCACTGAGCTGGCACCCAAGCCTCAAGACAAAGTTCTTCCCACCCTTTTCTATCCTTTCCTCATGCAGAAGTAGTCTCTCCCTATGGCCACCATAGCTGGGAATAAACTGGGTCCTACCTGAAGCCAGCACAGCCATGGGTCTCACCCAGGCCCACAGCAAGTACTGCCTGGGTACCGCTGATGTTTATTCAAGCGCTGTTTAATCAGCAGGTGGTGAATCTTGCTGGGACTAGGTCCTTCCCTTCAAGGCAGTGGGTTCCCTTCTGGACTAAAGTGTATCTCGAAATGTCATCAAGGAGCTAGGGTCTGGAATGCGGGGACCTCAGGACTCTGCTTAGTGCCCTATCCTACTGTGGCTGAGTGAGTATCTGATTTGCAAGACAGAGTCCTCTTTACTCTCCTTTTTTCCTCCCAGGGCAGAAAGAAGGAGTCTCTCCCCTGGAATGGTGAGCTGCACTACCTGGAGTTGCAGTAGGGGTGATACACGCACTCTCTTGGCTGACGCAGCTGGTTTCTCCCTAGGTCACAGGCACCCCAAGTTCACTCATTCTAAGTTCATCACAGCACCAGGGCTTTGCCCAGGAATTGCATTCCTTGTGGCCTGGACCATCTTTCAAGTTTATTTAGGACCATAGAGTGATTTAGCCCATCATGACGGAGCTAGTTGTAACTCAGGTTCTGACATCTGTGATGGAAGGTTCCCCTGTGGTTAGGACTGATCTAAATGCTTCCTCTGTGGGTGCCATCTGAATTCTCCCCCATGTTGCTGTCTGCTGTGACAGGGCAGCACTGAGTTCCCATGCAAAGGCCCACAATCACAGCACTTGTTCTCTGCTAAAGGCACAGGTTCCCTCTGTACCACATGGTCACTGCTAGGGGGCTGGGGGAGGGGCGTTGTCAGCAATTCAAGACTGTCTTTCCTATCCTCTTCAGTGCCTCTTTCCTTGATAGGATGTTAAAACCAGGTATTGTGATTGCACAACTGAGTTTTGATTCTTCTGTAGGTGCTTTTCTGTGTGGATAGTTCTTCAATTTGGGGTCCCTGTAGTGGGGACCATCACTGGAGGGTTCTATTCAGCCATCTTGCTTCACCCCCATTGGGTGACACTGTAATGATAGTTACTAACAAAGCAAAGTGATGAAAGGACACATAAAATAACTTAACAGTTTTTGAAAGCCTTAGCTTATTTTATTTAGTTATAAATTCATACTAGACATATATTTTCTATGAAATATATTTTTAGTACTATTGAAATAAACATACATATAAAATTAACTCTAACTCTTTTATGGATTGCACAATTACTAAATAATTTTATGTACAATATTTGTGTTAAGAACTTAAGAACCACTCCACCAAATCAGTTTTTAATAAAGAAACATCATTGCTGTCAACAATATTTGTAGGATTTTTATATTTAACTTTGAAAATAAAAGATCTTGAAACTCTATAAAGCACCAGTAGTTTTTAAAAAAACAAGCTAATGTCACCTCATAGTGTGAGTGTCCTATAAAAGTTTAAATAATCTAACAGGATCTTCTATGACAGGCTGACAGTCAACCTCTTGAAAAGGCCTCGATATTATTACACACATGAGCAGGATGAAGGAGATACCCTCCCATGGAGACTTTTTTGCGATACGCCAAAGTAAATATCTGTAGATAATGCATGCAAACACACCTAAAACTGCATTTCAAAGGAGCTAAAAGAAATTTAGAGACCAAAGCCACCAATTAGGAAAGGCTTTTTGAAGTATTTCACCACTCCTTGGAGATCAAACATGTAGCAAAATACCCTGGTGTTAGATACCAGCGCTAAAACAATACAGGTGGAATTTCTTTTTTTAGTATGTTTACTGTTCTTCAGTGTGCTCTTAGAAGAAAGCCACAGATAATTTCCTTGGCCACAGTATGCATCTTTAATGACTCTTGTAAGTTTGCCTCATAAACACATCTGCAGGATCACTTTGAATTGTCTGCTTAGAGTAAAGGTACACATTTCACGAACTACCACTTCATAAAAGAACTTTTCCCATCCACAGATATCACAAATGCCCAGGAATGTGATTACAGCTTCACTGTTTGAGACAGTACCAGACATTCCAAGTTATCTAAGGGCAGGGATATATAAAGCAATCTTCCTTCTAAATGTTTATTATGAAGATACTTTTAAATAGTTTTTAAAATCTAAAAATGTGTTACCATATACAATTAACCATTTTCATTTTCTGAATACTTGTCTAGTAAACATATAACAGTGATGTTCAAATACTGCACTCTTTACCTTTCAGCTTCTTCCAGAACCTTTTTAAAGAGATATATTTCCCATTTTGACCTTTAAAAGTATTTCTTCAGACTATTTGCATTACTTTATATTTCTTTCTAATAATTTGCTTATGAAGCCAATTTTCTACAAATTGAATAAAAATTACTCATTTTTCTTATTCTAAAAATGAAATCATTCATGCAAATTGATTATGTACTGATCTTCTTAGATTCAAAATAGAAAAGAAAAATTCTCCATTGTTTAATACAAAGGCTCGAGATAATTCGCAAGCTCCTTTTGTTCTTTACAGGCAGTGACTTTAGCAACAATTAGTGTGGAGCTGTCAGTGAATCTGAACAACTGTCTGAAAAATGTATTTTTAATTGTTATTATGTATACAATGATCACATTAGGGGAATGCTTTCATAGTTTTTAAGAAATTGGCTTTGGTAGTTAAAATAAAACATGAAACACATCAGATTCAATAAACAAACCTACATCATATTGTCCTTTATGTTGTATCTTTTTGGATGCACAGTGAATGACACTAAAGGAAGAAGAAACAACCCGGTTGAATGGGCGAAACTAATAATGTAAATCCACATAACACAAGTGATGCACATTTAGCTATACATCAGCAAGTTCCTCTAGGAATTTCCATGCACTCTGACTATACTGTTTTCTTTATCCTTCCAAGTCTTTCCACAATTGCAGTAAATTTAGACTATATTTGTAGGCCATCAAATTCATTTTTTGCAGAGTTATTTCATTATTCCATATTACCTTTTCTAAAGACTGATGCATTTGTTGTCTCTATCTTTCACATTTTTTGCAAAAGAATTTTAATATAGAATAAAGTATAATAGAAAACAAAGGCATGCAGACTTTTCTTGTTTATTTTTAACTATGAATTGCTATTTTTCTATTATTGTGTGGTATAATTCTGTATTTTATTTCTTAGTGGTTAGGATTTAATGGATGGAAGTCACAGGCTAATTGGAATATAAAGGTGATGAATGATTGTGATGGTAAGGTGAAAGTCAGGCCATAAACAGTATCTTTTTAATCATCACTATCTTCCCTGCAGATTTTCCAATTTGGCATGTTGTATTCTCTAATAGAAAGGATATTGTAATAGGAGTCAAGAGACTATTTATTCTTCTGTCAATTTATTGTGAGATCTTACCTGTCCATATGCACATATTCTCAGGTTTAATGACCTCTTAACAAGAAAATAATAGCTCAATCCCTAAGGTGTCCTAAGAATTAAGCACCTCCAAAGTATGCCAGGTTATTGGACATACAGCGAAATAAAAAAGGCCAAGTAACCTGTGTAAAAAGAATCAGTAGAAGCAATGTGTCACGCTGTGGATTTCCCTGTCCCTTATGTTGTAGGAGGAAAAGAAAATAGTTTTTTTTTTTTTTTTTTTTAAACTAATACCATCCAATTAAGCTATTGAATCATCTGGAAGAGTACTTCGGGAGGTAGGAGATGACAGGTTATCAGTGAAATATCAAAGTTAAATAATTACATGGATAATTTATCTTGTACTCAATTGTTTGTCTTCTGGGACAACTGCTCTTCTGCCAGTGTATTTATGGTATGGCAACAGAAAATCCAGTTGCTACATTTGTGACTCTCTATACATTCTTATTTCCCTTTCATAAAATGGAGCTCTTTATTTATAGTAGAGGTTCAATATCTGTTCAGTAAAAGAACACATTAATTATTTGAATCAATCAGTAGTTGGAATGTTTCATAACAGTGAATGATGAACTTTTTTTTTTTTTTTGCTCCAGTTTAATGAATATAGCAGAAAGTCTTAAAATGGCCACTAATATTCAAGGGTAATTTCCTTCTTTCTTTCCTTCCTTCATTCTCTCTCTACTTTCCTCCCTCTTTTCCTCCCTTCCTTTATTCTTTTGTTTCTTTCCTTTTTTTAAACCTCTTCAAAACTCTTTCATCTTAAAAGCCTGGTAGAGATTTGTATGTCAGAAGTTTCTAGGAAAATCAAGTTCATCTTCTAGGTAAGGTATATACCATCATGATAGTTAAACAAGAAAACAGATATGAAAGTGAGAAGATTTTTGAACTAATATGGCTGATGAAATGCTTCTTGGGAGCATAGAAACAACAGGTATGAAACCTACTGATAAGGCACAAAAGAAATATTCTGCAGGAAAATTAGCAGAGTCTGAGAATTCGTTTTATGATACCATGACATTTCAGAGTAAACACAGTGCAACACCAGTTTTTCAGCTTCATCTTAGCCATATTCTAACATTCAATATTCCTCAGTTCCTACCATCCATTGAGTCACTCAAACTGACAGGATTTTGTACACCCTGATTATAAGGTTTATGCTTTACCTCACACACATTCATTTTGCAAGTCCAGCTTAAACATCATTTTCTTCAAAATGTGAATTGCTAGTCCTCCTCATTGCTCAAACCAATCTACATTAGATCATCAATATTTGTATAGTATCATATACATATTTATAAAATGCCATAATTATAATTACATATTAATTTTTGCAACCTATCTCTGCACTATCTTGTAAAATCCACGAAGGCAGAAACCATGTCTATTTTGTTAATTACCATATCCTCAGTACCTGGCAAAAATCTTCTCACATTGGAGACTGTCTTTATATATATAGGGAAGGAAGAGAAGAAGGGAGGAAATTCCTTGTGTCACCATATAAACATTGTAAAATAAGTTATATATTTGTCATTGAGTACAGAAAAATAAAGAAAAATTTTGGCTTTAATGTAACCACAGATTATATGGTAAAAATATTTGTGAAACATGTGGATCATTTACATAATTAAATAATTGTTATAGTTTCAAGTAAAATTTAGTAATTCCAAGAGAAGAGGTGACAAATACACACTGAAGAGTTGTTCTTAGCTTTCACTCACAGATGCACATTATGTTTTGCTTTTAAAAACAATTCCCCCAAGGATCCCACCAAAAATGGTGATATTCATACATACAGATTGAACAGAAGATATTTTATTCTTTCTACATTGTTGAGTCAAGAGAACTGGGCTCTAGTTCTAATGCTATCTTCCATGACTATGTGACTTTGGGCAGGAAAAGTTTATATCCACATCAGTTCTTCCAACAGTAAAATAAAATGACTGAGCTCCTAAGCTTTCAGTTCTACATATTTTTCTTTTTGAAGTTTGCGATAATGACCCTTTGATATTCTAAAAGACACAGTGAAGCATCACAACTTCCTCTACAGCTTATCATTGCAAATCCGTCTCCATGGATAAAACTGGGGGGTACACTCACATTTTAAGATGCTATTATAATAGAACCTTGGGAGGATCAAAGGAGAATTTAGGATCTCCTAATTTATTCCTTTATCTCAGGTGAGGAAATTTAAATCAAAGAACGTACATGCTTGGCTTCATACACTGAAGGCACAGCAAGCCTGAGACTGGGATATATAGACATTGACTTCCTTTCCAGTGTGGTGCTCCATACACAGTCCTGCCTGCTATAAATGATGATGCTCTAAGTGTTGCTGTGGACACTTAACTTTTTAAGGTAAAATGAATTTTAGTCTTTTAAAGCCATATGTGTAGAAGGAATTATTATGAAATACCTTTGAAGGAAGAAAGAGAGCATAATGAGTATGTAAAAAGATATTGAAATTAGTAGTAATTATGAAATGCACCCAAATTTATTATACTTGTCACAAAAATTAATTACCTAAAGTTGATTAGGTTAAAAGCAGAAGTATGTAATTTGTGGATTTAACACTTTTCCATTAATCAGATGGAATATTAATTACCCATTTCTATATTTCTATTTCCATAAATTGCATATATATGCTTCATCTAATTATATTTATTGAAACAATTAAATTCTCCTTTTTACCTAAATTACACATATTTAAATACTACTATGAAAAGTATATTTCCTTCTCATTAACTTGACTTCCTGAGGTTATTTTGGTTGTGTTTTGAGTTTCATTATCATTACTCTTTACATATTTATAATGTATTAATGATTGCTTTCAGTTTCATTAAACTTCATTATATAATTCAAAATTTTAAGCATTATAACTTACAATAGTACATAAGTGTTTTCTGTGAAATACCTCATAATGCTTTCCTATTTATTGCCTTACATTCTTCATCTGTCCCTGTCTTAGCCAAGCAAATAATGTTCCCTATTCTGAATAAATTTGAATAAAACAACTTATTAAAACGTGTCTGAATGCTTGAATTTAATGAACATTATTAGTCTTTATAATATTCTTAAAAATAATAAAAATAGTCTTCAAAAACTAAAGTACTGTGGCCTACTTTCAAAGCAACATTAGATTAGATTCTCATTCTATAAACCCTGTAGAAATTTTTCTATTTTTCTCCCTAAAATTAAAAGCTGTTTGGATTGATTTGAAAGAATGAATTGTCCACGTTCTTGTAAATCCTGCTCCCGGGTGACTGTTCATTGGCAAGTTTGTTATATATGGGTCAGTAATATGAGGCCCCTACACAAAAGAAAGCAGAGATAACAATTTTACCCCTGTCCACACAAAAGTCAAATTTTACCTCAACACTTCAGTGTAAAACGCAGGATTTTTCAGAATGTAGTTCAAATCATCATTTCTGAGGAAACCATTTTGGACGGATTTCATAGGTCTTTGCTACTCCTGCTTAGCTGTGGTTCCCAGACTTGAGGTTCTCTTTCCAGGTGGTTCTGTTTCTGCGCAGGGGGTTGACTTGTGAGGGATCTCATTGAAGTTTTGTCAACCTACCTGTAGGAAGAATTATTTTTTTTACTCTTTTCAAAAAGAAGATAAAAATAACATGCAGTAAATTTGAGAAATTCCAATAAGATAATCAGAAAGATTATTCTTTCATCCAAATGCTCTTACCTTTAATATAACAAAATGTCATAAAAATATCACACAGAGTTAGCTGAAAATGAGATTGGCCATTCTCTAAAATTGCGAAAGCTATTATATCCAAATGAAGTATATAATCAATAGTCAGGATTTTTGTAAATCTATTTTATATATCCTGCATTTTCAAACTGTGATGTCACAATGGTTGGGAAGTGGGATGTTGCTCTTGCCTATAGGCACTAACAAAAAATGACTACTATTTACTGAACACATAGTTTATGTTACCTTAAATGAAAATTGTGTTGAAATATTATTTTTAAATTCTTGCAACTAAATGTTATTATTATCATCAATTTACAAACTTAAAAAAAAAACCTGAGCCTCAGGAATATTAAATGACTTACCTAAATTCACATTGTTTGTAAATGGTAGTGCTGGTATAAATTCATTCACTTGTTTTAATGTTCATTGAACACATACTCTGAATCAGGCAATGTAGTACACACAGGCTGCATGGTGGTTAAGAATATGACAAGGTTCCTACTGTCATCACAGTTACATTGTAATGGGAGAGAGTGACAATAAATATGTCAAAAAGCAATTTGATTAAATGTAAGAAAAATGAATATGAATTTCATTCATTGTAAAAAGCTATAAAGAAAATAAAACATGGAAATGGGATAAGAGTGCCTGGGTGTAAGTTAGAAAAGGCTATTAAGGAAAGTCTATTGAGGAGTGGACGCTTGAGCTGAGACAAATAATGAGAAGGCCGAGAGCAGACGAAAATGTAAGAAGAGTTTCTCAGGCAGAAGAAAAGCCTGAAAAACTTTCCTGAGGCATAAATGAGCTTCATGGGTTTGAGGGACAGGAAGAAGGTACACTTGGAGCTTAGTGAACAAGGGAGAGATACGCAGCAAGAGCTGTAAAGTCAATGTGTTTCTACATGATCAACTGAATTTGAAAACCTAGGAGTATTGCTTAAACTAACAAAATGCTGCTGCTGGTCATATGTAAAGGTGCTACTGCTGAGTTGGATAGGCATTCTGAATTACTTTTGCAGTGGAGGGATAAGCACAGCCTGCTGCCACAACACACATATTTTGGCTGACTCTGGAACACTTTCCTTTGTGTAAAGCTGACTATGCCTGCCATTAAAATAAACCAATCCAGAGAAAAGTCAATGTTTCATCCACCAAAACATGTGATAATGGATATTTTTATTAAAGGAAGAATGGCCAACCTCTCCAAATATGTCACTTCTAAGAATTAAAAAAAAACAGTATTAGTAATTATATTGGGACAAGAGGTGCACAATGTGGATTGTCCCCGGCAAAATAGGATGTAAGAGCACCCTAAGGGAACATATGTTGAAAGTTGTGAAGGAAATACATGCCTTTGGCCAGGGTAGTGGCTCATATCTGTAATTCCATCTACTGGGGAGGCTGAGGCTGGGGCATCCTCAGAGCCCAGGTGTTCAAGGTTACAGTAAGCTATGAAGTCATCACTGTACTCCAGCCTGAGTGACAAAGCAAGGTCCTGTCTCTAAAATGGAAAAGCAAAAAACACAAAACAAAAACATATCTCAGAGTAACAAAGATGTCATGCTGTTTAGTTTTTATTCAAAAATATTATCTCATCGACTCAACTCGTTCTGTTTATAATAAAAGCTTGAACAAAAATTATCAAGTGTGTCTGAAGAACTTGTACAAGGAAAACCTCAATGAAAGTGAATACAGAGTCATAATGGTGCTTAAAATCTCTCCTACCATGCTTTAACCCTGGCCATTATCTTTCACCTAAATTCGGCTAAATGTCTCCTGAATACTTCCACCTTTCTCACTCATCCCTCCCCTATCCAGTCTCTCACACTGTCGGTAGCCCAGTGCTGTTCCTCAAAAATTTACTCATAGCATTTCTTGGTTTGAAATGCTTCAAGAATTCCCTCAATACTTCATTTTTCTCACTTTTTTACTGTTTATTGAAACTGATTTATTGATAACATTTTATCCTATTTGTTGCTCTCTCTTTCTCCCTCCTGTTTTCACCTCCCTTCCCCCTCTTTCCCTCTTCTCTCTCTCTCCTGTTACCTACACACACAATTGTTTTTCTGAACAATTTAAGAGTAAGTTACATACATTATGGCTCTTTACCCATACTTTTGTGTATATTTCTTTCATCATTTTTCCATCTTCTATCTCCTGATACTTTCTGCAGCCAAACTTACACCTCTCCTCTCTCCACCTACAAACACACATACATCCCTACACTGTAGTCTTGCTGTGTGAACCAATAGTAGTGGTATCATCCAAAATTTATTAGAGAAACAGAATCTAGGGCACACTGCCAATAATCTTGTTGGGTACAAAACTTTCAGAAAATTGACACCTCTGTGGTATTTAACATTTTCGTTCAAATCCATAGAATAGCTCTCTGTTTATTCAGGCCACTTTTGCATATTTCTGGTATCTTATATAATTTTGTGACTACAGTTCTTCAACAAATATTGTTAGACTTATCCTTAGATATTGCTATGTTCTTCAACATATATTGTAGATTTATTCCTAGATATTGTGAAATATATGTCATTTTTGAAAATAGAACTTCTTTTATTGCTTTTTATAATTAATTATTGCCATTTTATAAGACTATTATTGATATTTTAAATACTGAGTTTAGGTCAGAATCCTACTGAATTCTGACCTGTCAAATGAGAATCTGCATTAGAAAAAGAATCCTCAGGTAATTTATAGTTTAAGTTTGAGAAAGTCCGGTAGAAGTTTTAAAGCTCCCCAGGTGATTCTAATGGTCAGACAAGTTTGAGAAATGCTGCTTTAGGAATACTTGACTCTTACTTAATTGAATTCTTGATTTGTCTTACATTGGGTATCTCATATCTGACATTTCTTCTGCCTGAACCCTCTTTCCCTGTGGCTCCTAAGAACCCTTTCATGTTGCTGACTCAATCCATCCTCAAGATAGGAGATTTTACTAGGATACTATTCTTTTTTTTTTTTTTTTTTTAACTTTTAGCTTCAGGGGTACATGTATATGTTTGTTATTTTGGTAAATTGCATGTAGCTGGTGTTTGGTGTACAGATTATTTCATCACCAATGTAATAAACACAGTACCCAATATGTAGTTTTTTTGAATCTCATCTTCCTCTCACTTACAAGTAAGTACATGTGGCATTTGGTTTTCTGTTCCCGTGTTAGTTCACATAGGATAGCTCCATCCATGTTGCTGCAAACAACATGATCTCCTCCTTTTTGATGGTTGCATGGTATTCTATGGTGTATATGTACCACATTTTCTTTATTTGGCCTACTGTTGATGGACATTTAGGTTGATTTCGTGTCTTTGCTATTGTGAATAGTGCTGTGATGAACATATGTGTGCATCTGTCTTTATGGTAGAATGATTTATGTTCCTTTGGGTATATAACCAGTAATGGGATTGCTGGGTTGAACGGCGATTCTGGTTTTTTTCCTTTTGTAGGGTAGGGGGGACGGAGTCTCACTATCACCCAGCTGGAGTGCAGTGGCACGATCTCGGCTCATCACAACCTCTGCCTCCGGGGTTCAAGTGATTGTCCTGCCTCAGTCGCCTGAGTAGCTGGGATTACAGGCTCCTGCCACCACGCCTGGCTAATTTTTGTATTTTTAGTAGAGACACGGTTTCACCATGTTGGCCAGGCTGGTCTCGAACTCCTGACCTCAGGTGATCGACCCGCCCTGGCCTCCCAAAGTGCCGGGATTACAGGCGTGAGCCACCGTGTCCAGCCCGTGATTCTGTTTTAAGTTCTTTCAGAAATCACCAAACTGCTTTCCACAATGGCTGAGCTAATTTACATTCCCACTAGTAGCATATAAATGTTTTCTTTCCCCACAACTTCGCCAGTATCTGTTATTTTTTGACTTTTTACTAATAGCCATTCTGACTGGTGTAAGATGGCATTTCACTGTGGTTTTGATTTTCATTTCTCTAATGATTTGTGATTTTCAACTTTTTTTCATACGCTTGTTGGCCATGTGTATGTCCTCTTTTGAAAAAAGTCTTTTCATGTCCATTGCCTACTTTTTGGTGGGGTTGCTTCTTGCTTGTAAACTTTTTTAAGTTTCTTATAGATTCTGGGCAGTAGACCTCCATCAAATGCATAATTTGCAAATATTTTCTCTCATTCTGTAGATTTTTCACTCCAATGAGAGTTTATTTTGCTGTGCAGAAGGTCTTTAATTAGGTTCCATTTGTCAATTTTTGTTTTGGTTGCAGTTGCTTTTGTTGACTTTATCATTAAATCTTTGCCAGCTCCTATGTCCAGAATGGTATTTCCTAAGTTTTCTTCCAGAGTTTGTATAGTTTTAGATTTTACATTTAACTATTTAATCCATCTTGAGGTGATTTTTGTATATGGTGTAAGGAAGGGGTCTAGCTTCAATCTTCTGCATATGGCTAGAAAGTAATCTAGCATCATTTATTGAATAGGAAGTCTTTACCTCATTGATTGTTTTTGTCAAATTTGTCAAAGATCAGATGGTTGTGTGTGTGTGGAATTATTTCTGGGCTCCCCATTCTGTTCCACTGGTCTAGGTGTCTGTTTTGGTATCAGTAACATAATTGTGTAGATTATTTCAGGCTTGACTACTGTTAGTTTTCCTATTAGTCTGTATTTTCTGTATTGTAACTGTCATTACAATTGATTGTGATGATTGCTTTTTAATTTTGACTATGTATTCTTTATTTTTAATTATGACTTGAATAAAAAATAAAATAATTCACCAGAAATCCATAATTTATTTAATATTTAATACATAAAGATTTTGGTTTGTTATATTTCCTTCAATTCTTTTGTTTTATTTTGTGTTTTTCTTTTCCCTAAAATTCATGGCAGCTAAAATTGTTTTGCTTTTAAAACAAAATATAGCAGAAGCATTTTTCTCTCAACCTATTCTTTTCCCTTCATCCTTTCACAAAGGTAACTATTGTTCAGATGTTAGTTTATCTTTCCCCTTCATCTGCATGCATTTTTAAAGTTTATCTTAAATGATATACAGTATTGATTTTTAGATTTATGTAATGTTTACTGCTGGTGTCATTTGCTTGTCATTTCAGTTGATATAATATTAATAATATTTATCTATATTTAGATAAAGCATGTAGGTTTGTTCCATTAAAACTGCTATATAGGAATCTCATGTAGGAATGTACCATAATTTATCCATTTGTTTACTGATGGGCATCTTTATTATCTGTTTGTACATGCAATTCTACAATGAGATCCTTTGAAGATGTTTATACTTGTGTGTAGGCATTTTCTATAGTAAATTTTCTGTAGTAAATACACAAATTCTCTAAGGAATTCCTACATCTTCAATTTTCCTAAAAATTATAAGAAATTGTTCATCAAAAAGCTTGTAGGTATTAAAAGCACCATATGAATGCATTTCCCCACATTCTTGCCAATATTACTATTATTAGACTTAAAGTTTCTTCATATTTAAAAATTTCAATGTATATTTCATTGTTGAATTGATTTGTAGTAACCTGATTACTTGCAAAGCAGGACATTTTTAATATGCAATACCCATTCAGGTTTCGTTTTTGTGTAATTTGCCTGTTCAAATCGTTTGCCCCTTTTTCTATTAGTCTACTTATATCTTACTGATTTGATACACGTTTTGTATATTTTAAATAACTAAACCTTGTGATGGTAAGAATAGAAAATAATTTTTTATATATGTGACTTATCTTTAAAAATATTTTTGTTTGTTGGTTTTTGTCACAGAGAAGTTATAGTTTTGATGTTGCAAATTTATAACTTTCCTTCTCTGTGGATTATAGTTTTTGTTCCTCATTAAAATATATTTACATTCCAATAATATAAAAGTAATTTTATGTATATTCTTATTCATATGAATAAGAATTGAAACATAATTTTCACATTTGGTCTTCAATACTTCAAAAAAGTATTGAAATATACTTTTCACATTTTGGTCTGAATCCATTAGGAAATATTTTTCTTTATTTTTTGAGATAAAAATCACTTCTATATTTTCTTACATCTATGGAGAGTTCATTTTACCAATTCTATTTACTAAATTATCAATTATTTCCTTCACTATATTTAGTGTTATCTCAATCCTCTGCCAAGTTTCCTCTGTAAATTTTCCATGATTGACATTTTATTCCATTGGGCTACTTGCTATGCTTGTGTATGTGTGTGTGTGTGTCTGTGTGTGTGTGTGTGTGTATATATGTGAATATATGTATATATGTATATATATGTGTATATATATACATATATGTGTACATATATGTGTGTGTGGTGTGCAGGATGTATCTCTGTTTTCTTCTTACTTCTGTCTTGCATAACCCAGCTCTTCAAATTTGTCCTGCAAGTTTGGATATTTTAGATTCTTTCATGTAAATTGTAGATTCATTTCTCATAATAAACCCTGTTCAATACTTGACTTTTAAGAAATTAACAATTTTATGATAGTTATACCCAAGATCATGGGACAGGCTTCTATCTATTTGGGTCATTTTTACACCTTTCACATATATTTTATGAGATTAAATTTCTTGAACACATTTTGTTAGGTACTGTAAAGAGTTGTCGCTTTTGAAAATGGGATCTCTTTTTATTACATTTTAAAGTAAGTAGTTACTCTGTAGAAATACTATTGGTATTGGTATGGTAATGTTATAACCAACCCCCGACCAGATTCTTTTTAGTTCTAAAGATTGTCACTAGGTTCAATTAATTATCTGCACAAAATAAAAATTTATTGTTTCCTTTTTATTCCTTATCATTGTAATTTGACCTTTGAGTTAACAAGGACATACAACATAATTTTGAATAGATAGGATGATAACATGTACCTGTCTTCATTATCCACTTGAGAGAGTGCTCCTAAACTTTACAGTGAAATTTGAATTTTGTTGTAGCGTTTTAGTAGATTATCTTCATACAGTAAGGAAAATTTCATTTATATCTAATTTTCTAGGATGTTTAAAATCACAGATGGGAGTCACATTTTACCAAGTGTTTATATTGCATTGATTGGAATAATCATATTTTTTTCTCCTCAATCAGTGAATGTAGTTAGATTCAATTACAGATTTTCTTCTCAAAATTTTACATTTAATAATAAAATATTTAAAATATTCAGAAAACACCAAAAAATATAATAATAATATTACCAGATGGCAGTATTTTGCCATCTTTGCATCATTATGCTTTTCATTTTATAGAAAAACTATGTCTTATAGATATGTCTTAAGTATCCTTTTTCTCTCCCCACTTCTCCAGTTCTGAATTTGTGATACATCAATTACCAGTGTATTTTATACTTTCACTTCATGTATATGTATCCATACACAATATATTCATTTACATAAACCATATACTTTGCCCTGTTTTGACTTATCTTTTCTCCCTCGATATGCTGTTTTTATTCACATACACACACACACACACACACACACACACGTATATATATACTTTTTTCTTTGATTGTTTCATTCTATATTATTCCATTATGTGTTTAAGCCACTCTTTATTTTCTTTCTGGTAATAGTTTAATTATTCTATTTTTCTCCTATTATATAAGCAGTACTGCAGTAAACAGCCTAACATAAGTTACCTTATTCACATATGTGAAATTATTTTCAAGGATACATCTCTGGATACAGAGTTTCCATCATGGAATATGGGCATCTTCAGTTTTAATGAGTACTAACTTTACGCTCTCTGAAGTGGGTGTCCCAATTTTCAGTATTACCACCATTCCATAACAGTTCTATTTCATCATGTTGATGGCAGTGCCTGTTGCCAACAGATTTAAGTTTTGCCAATTTAATGTCTGGTAAATATTATCTCCTTTTCATTTGGATTTCTCTGGTTTCTGTGTAGTGAGGCTTTGTGCCACAAACCCATGGAAGGACTAACTTTTGGTTTTAAATGGTAGAGAGACTTTTGCTTTCTCTCTTCCCAAATAGAGATAGACACTTTTTAAAAAGTTCCCTTCTGTGCGTTTGTCCCATTCCTAGCTTACACTTAGTCTGATGACATAGCCTCTGGGGACACAGCTGCAAACTGGGTCACTTCTGAGGCTCACTATCTTGACTTCTCAGCAAAGTCACCAGGGTCCAGAAGATAGCCCAAAATAGGAGCCCCATTAGGAGAACAGTTGCCGTTTTGATTTCCCACTCTCACTCTGATTTGGGCTTCTGAACATTTCTTAATTTATGGTTATCTTCATTCAATATTGTATTTTAAATATTTTTAAAAAATTATTTGGCATTTTAAACGTTTTCGGTGGGCCAATTGGAACTAATGGAACTAATAATTTTTTGCCTTTCTTACTAAACTGTAATCTCTGCCAAGAAAGAATCTATGTCTGCATTGTTTTCATTCTGTATAGCACACAACACTGTTCCTGGCATATTATAAATAATTGATAATCATTTGGTGAAAAACGTTAAATCAGTGGATGAGTAATTGTAGCATGGGAAAAATAAAATCTGAAATAATTTGTGATGGCTACTATTGAGTGTCAACTTGATTGAATGGAAGGATCCAAAGTATTGATCCTGGGTGTGTCTGTGAGGGTGTTGCCAAAGATTTACATTTCAATCAGTGGGCTGGGAAAGGCAGACCCACCCTTAGTCTGAGTGGGCACCATCTAATCAGCTGCCAGCATGGTTAGAATATAAAGCAGGCAGAAAAATGTGAAAAGGCCAGACTGGCCTAGACTCCCAGCCTACATCTTTCTCCTGTGCTGGATGCTTCCTGTTCTCGAACATCAGACTCCAAGTTCTTCAGTTTTGGGACTCAGACTCACTCTCCTTGGTCCTCAGCTTGCAGATGGCATATTGTGGGACCTTGTGATCATGTGAGTTAATAATAAATTCCCATTTATATACATATACATATATCCATTCCATTAGTTCTGTCCCTCTACAGAACCCTGACTAATACGGATTTTGGTACCAGGAGTGGTTCTATAGGAACAGAATATTAAGGATGGAGTTCTTTTATTGGTTTGGGGGTTTCTGGAGTTGGCTGCTCAATATGATTAGACCCAAAAATGGTAAGGACTCTACTTCTAATACTATGGAAAACACCGATAGTCTTTGGCATGAACTGTTTAGAAACTTATGCAAAATAAATGTATTTGACACTTCTGATTCACCACTTATGAGAGGCAAGAAGTTTGTGATTCTATACATAATACCTTTGAGCATATGTGGAGAACCAAGGAACATAATGAAGTTAGTTGGTTGCTCCTAAGTTCAATGGACAAAGTTATGAAAGAAAATGATGGACTCAGGGATTCTGTCTCCTGGCTTTAGATGCAGCTACTGAGCCTCAAATCTGCTAACATTGCCTTGAGCGAGAGTCTTATCTCCTGTAGAGAAAAAGCTGAAATTGCAGAAAAATAGACACAAGCTCTTATCATGCGAGTGGCTGAGCTGCAACGAAAGTTGCAAGCACAGCCTCACCATTTGTCTACTGTGAAAGTCAGGGCATTGATTGGAAAAGAATGGGACCCTGCAACTTGAAACAGGTGTGCGTGGAGGACACTGATAACACTGGGGACACTGAGTTTATAAACTCTGATGAAACTTTTTTTCTAGAAGAAACAACCTCCCCATCCCAGTAGTGGCAACATCCCCTCCCTGACCCCATGCTGCCATCAGCCTTTCCACCCTTCTCTGAGGAGATAAACCCTGCACTTCCTGAGGCAACAGTGATGGCCTCCCCTGAGGCAGTTGCCAGGCAAGATAATGTTGATTCTCCTCAGGAGCCACCCCCAACACCCCTGTTTGCTTCTAGACCTATAACTAGACTAAAGTCCCAGTGGGCCCCTAGATGGGAGGTTGAGCATGAGACCCATGAGGAGGTGTGCTACACTTGCAAAGAACTACTTGAGTTTTCTAATTTACATAAACAGCAATCTGTAGAACAGGCATAGGAATGGATATTAAGTGGTGGGATAATGGTGGAAGGAGCATAGCATTGGATCAGGCTGAATTTATTGACCTGGGTCCACTAAGTAGAGAGGGACTCTACATTTAATGTTGCAGCTCAGGGAGTTAAAAATAATTCTGATAGTTTATTTGCTTGGTTAGCTGAAATATGGATTAAAAGATGGACCACTGTGAGCAAGCTGGAAATGCCTGATCTCCCTTAGTTTAATGTAGAGGCAGGGATCCAAAGGCTTAGGGAGATTGGGATGGTGGCATGGATTAATCATTTTAGACCTAATATCCCAGCTGGGAGACTCTAGAAGATATACCCTTGACCAAAGTCTTGCAAAATAGATTTGTGAGGGCAGCACCTGCGTCTTTGAATAGCCCTGTAATTGCTCTTCTCCATATGTCAGATCTCACAGTGGAAACCAGAGTCACTCAACTACAAAATTTAAATACAGTGGGAATAATTAGACCCTGAAGGAGCAGAGGCCAAGTGGCAGCACTCAACACTCAAAGGCAAGGTGGGCATAGCTATTATAATGGAAAGTAGAGGTAAAACAGCAATCAGAATAGTCACTTATGTAGAACTCTGGCATTGGCTAATTAATCGTGGTGTTCCTAGAAGTGAAATTGATAGTAAACCTACAGCATTCCTAGGTAATTTATGTAAGCAGAACACTTCTAGGTCGAATGGACAAAATACTAATTTGAATTACAAAAGGAGAGAATCACGGCCTTTCAATCAATTTCCAGACTTGAGCAAGTTTACAGAACCAGAACCCCTTGAATGAAGGGGAGGCCAGGTACCCTTGGGAATGACCCCACTGTGCTACCAATAATTTATGCTGTTAATCTTTTTCCCATCCTACCCCATGGAGACCTCTGGCCTTTTACCAGGTACTGTGCATTGGGGAAAGGGAAATGATCAGACATTTTGGGGATTACTGGACACTGGCTCTGAGCTGACGTTGATTCCAGGGGACCCAAAACGTCACAGTGGTCCTCCAGCTAAAGCAGGGACTTTGGAGGTCAAGAAATTAATGAAGTTTTAGCTCAGGTTTTACTTACAGTGGGTCCAGTGGGTCCCCAGACTCATCCTGTGGTCATTTTCCCAGTGCCAGAATGCGTAATTGGCATAGACATACTTAGCAGCTGGCAGAGCCCCCACATTGGCTCCCTGACTGGTTGGGTGAGGGTTATTATGATGGGAAAGGTCAAATGGAAGCCAGTAGAGCTGCCTCTACCTAGAAAAATAGTAAATGAAAAACAATATCACATCCCTGGAAGGATTGCAGGGATTACTACTACCATCAAGGACTTGAAAGACACAGGGGTGAAGATTCCCACCCCATCCCGTTCAACTCTCCCATTTGGCCTTGAAGAATGACAGCAGATTATCATAAGCTTAACCAAGTGATGACTTCAGTTGCAACTGCTGTACCAGATGTGGTTTCATTGTTTGAGAAAATTAACACATCTCCTGGTACCTGGTATGCAGTCATTGACTTGGCAAATGTCTTTTTCTCCATTCCTGTTCATAAGACTCACCAGAAGCAATTTGCCTTCAGCTGACAAAGCCAGCAATTACCTTTACTGTCCTACCTCAAGGGTATATGAACTCTCTGGCTTTGTGTCATAATCTTATTTGGAGAGAACTTGATTGCTTTTCACTTCTGCAAGATATCACACTGGTCCATTACATTGATGACATTATGCTAATTGGATTCAGTGAACAAAAAGTAGCAAATACACTGGACTTATTGGTGAGACATTTGTGTGCCAGAGGATGGGAAATAAATCTGACTAAAATTCAGGGATATTCTACTTCAGTAAAATTTCTAGGGGTCCAGTGGTGTGGGGCTTGTTAAGACATTCCTTCTAAGGTGAAGGATAAGTCACTGCATTTGACCCCTCCTACAACCAAGAAAGAAGCACAATGCCTAGTGGGCCTATTTGGATTTTGGAGGCAACACATTCCTCATTTGGGTGTGTTACTCTGGCTCATTTTTTGAATGACTCACAAGGCTGGCAGTTTTGAGTGGAGTCCAAAACAGGAGAAGGCTCTGCAACAGGTCCAGGCTGCTGTGAAATCTGCTCTGCCACTTGGGCCATAAGACGCAACAGATCCAATGGTGCTGGAGGTGTCAGTGACAGATCCCTATCTGACTATTGGGATGCTGTTTGGAGCCTTTGGCAGGCCCTCATTAGTGAATCACAGCAGAGGCCTCTAGAATTTTGGAGCAAGGCCCTGCCATCTTCCATGGATAACTACTTTCTTTTTGAGAGACAACTCTTGGTCTGTTACTGGGCTTTGGTGGAAACTGAATGTTTAGCTATGGATCATCAAGTCACCATGTGACCTGAACTGCTTATCATGAACCCGGGCTTTCTGATCCATCTGGCCATAAACTGGGGTGTGCACAGCAACATTCCATGATCAAATTGAAGTGGTATATATGTGATTGGGCTCAAGCAGGTGATGAAGGCACAAGTAAGTTACACGAGGAAGTGGCTCAAATGCCCAAGTAAGTTACATGAGGAAGTGGCTCAAATGGAAGTGAGTCCACCCCTGCTACCCCAGCCTGCACTGATGGCCTCATGGGAAATTCCCTATGATAAGTTGACAGAGAAAGAGAAGACTAGGACCTGGTTCACAGATGGTTCTGCACTATATGCAGGCACCACCCGAAAGTGGACAGCTGCAGCACTACAGCCCCTTTCTAGGACATCCCTGAAGGACAGTTGTGAAGGAAAATCTTCCCAGTAGGCAGAAATTCAATCAGTGCACCTGGTTGTGCATGTTGCATGGAAGGAAAAATGGGTCAGATGTACAATTATATACTGATTCGTGGGCTGTAGCCAATAGTTTGACTGGAAAGTCAAGGACTTGGAGGAAGCATGATGGAAAAATTGGTGACAAAGAAATTTGGGGAAGTGGTATGTGGATGGATCTCTCTGAGTGTTCAAAAACTGTGGAGATATTTGTATCCCATGTGAGTGCTCACCAATGGGTGACCTCAGCAGAGAAGGATTTTAATAATCAAGTGGAGAGGATGACTCGTTCTGTGGACACCACTCAGTCTCTTTCCCCAGTCACCCTGTCATCACCCAATGGGCCCATGAACAAAGTGGCCATGGTGTCAGGGATGGTGGTTACTCATGGGCTTAGTAACATGGATTTCCACTCACCAAGGCTGACCTGGCTATGGCCACTGCTGAGTGCCCAATTTGCCAGCAGCAGGGACTAACATTGGGCCCTTGATATGGCACCATTCCTTGGGGTGATTGGCCAGCTACCTGGTGGCAGGTAGATTATATTGGACCTCTTCCATCATGGAAAGGAGAGAGGTTTCTCCTCACTGGAATAGACACTTACTCCGGATATGGGTTTGCCTATCCTACACATAATGCTTCTGCCAAGACTACCATTCGTGGACTCACAGAATGCCTCATCCACCGTCATGGTATTCCACACAGCATTGCCTCTGACCGAGGCACTCACTTTCCAGCTAAAAAAGTGCAGCAGTGGGCTCATGCTCTTGGAATTCACTGGCCTTAGCATGTTCCCTATAATCCTGAAGCAGCTGGAATGACAGAACACTGGAATGGCCTTTTGAAGTCACAGTTTTAGGTGACAATACTTTGCAGGACTGGGGCAAACTTCTCCAGAAGACCATGTATGCACTAAATCAGCACGGAATATATGATACTGTTTCTCTGAGAGCCAGGATTCACAGGTCCAGGAATCAGGGGGTAGAAGTAGAAGTGGCACCACTCAGCATCACCCCTAGTGGTGCACTAGCAAATTTTTTGCTTCCTGTCCCCGTGAAATTATGTTCTGCTGGCCTAGAGGTCTTAGTTCCGGAGGGAGGAATGCTGCTATCAGTAAACACAATGATTCCATTAAACTAAAAGTTAAGATTGCCACCTGGACACTTTGGACTCCTCCTACCTTTAAGTCAACAGGCTAAGAAGGGAGATTCAGTGTTGGCTAGGGCGATTGAACGAGACTATCAAGATGAAATCAGTCTACTACTCCACAATGGAGGTAAGGAAGATTACACATGGAATACAGAGATCCATCTGGTGTCTCTTAGTATTACCATGCCCTGTGGTTAATATCAATGGGAAACTACAACAGCCCGATCCAGGCAGGACTACAAATGGCGTACACCCTGCAGGAATGAAGGTTTGGGTCTCTCCACCAGGAAAAATACCACAACCTGCTGAAGTGCTTGCTGAAGGCAAAGGGAATACAGAATGGGTAGTAGAAGAAGGTAGTCATCAATACCAGCTATGACCACATGACCAGCTGCAGAAACAAGGACTGTAATTGTCATGAGTATTTCCTCCCTCTTTTGTTAAAAACATGTTTGTGCATGTATACCCTTGTGCTGAGAAAATAAGTTCATTTTATTTCCTTTTTCCTAAAATAAATTCAGGTAATCTAAGATTTATTGACTTCACATCAGTGTTTAACTTTATGTAACCGTATTTGTGTTGGGAATTGGTGCATTTCCGGTTGTATGAAGGATATTTGTATTACGTTAAGCATAATTATGACCTTATCATTTTCTTTATTTAAAGATTATGTATGATCTCAGGAGACGTGTATGGGTTCAAGTTGAGAAAGGGTGGACTTGTGATGGTTAATACTGAGTGTCAACTTTATTGAAGGATGAGAAGTATTGATCTTGGGTGTGTCTGTGAGGGTGTTGCCAAAGGAGATCAACATTTGAATCAGTGGGCTGGGAAAGGCAGACCCTCTCTTAGTCTGAGTAGGCACCATCTAAGCAGCTGCTAGTGTAGCTAGAATATAAAGCAGGCAGAAAAATGTGAAAAAAATTAGACTAGCCTAGGCTCCCAGCCTACATCTTTCTCCTGTGCTGGATGCTTCCTGCCCTCGAACATCAGATTCTAAGTTTTTCAGTTTTGGGACTCAGACTGGCTCTCTTTGGCCCTCAGCTTGCAGACAGCCTATCGTGGGACTTTGTGATCATGTGAGTTAATATGTAATAAACTTTACTCTCTCTATATATATCCTATCAGTTCTGTCCCTCTAGAGAACCCTAACTAATACATTATTGGACAATAATTATTGGACAGCTAGATTTATCTGAAACAAAAGTACTTTCCAATAGAAAAATGACAGGCTCTAATAATTCCTATGTCTTCTCGATAATTTGGTTTTCATGAAAAGTCTCAGAGTGACATCGAATAAGCATACATTGTTTAAACAGGAGATCAGGGTTTTAAGTCCTACTTCTAGTATTTTTATTTCTGTAATTTGGACTGTTCATTTAATATTTCTGGGTCCCAATTTTTTAATTTCTAAAATTTAAACCTCAAGGTGTTGTAAGTATTATACACTAAAATAACAGGTGAATTTTACCCCCTAAAATGTAAAGAAAACTGTAATATTATAGTATTTCAAAAAAAGTATCTGACCAAAAATTTATGATTTACATTCAACTTATTTCTACCATAAATACCACGAGAAAATGAGATTCCTAAATGTTGTTTTCCTATTAGAAATGAGAGATTATCACCATTTCCCTTTTGTGGAACTACTATATTATTTTCATTGATTTTTTCATTTAAAGTTATTTAAAAGCAATTTTACAAGTACAGATATGAGAGTTTGCTATTTTGTAGCACTGATAGAATTTCTGTATAAGCCAAATTAACTCAATGGGAAATAATAGATTCTGAATTTAAGTGATTTATCTTTTTCTCTGAATAAGAGTGACAAGAAACTGATAATTTATAGCAAAAGAAAATTATGGGAGATACCCTGGCTGTTTCTGTCAAGAATAAAATATAAGTTTATAGAAGCATCAGTTATTGAATAGAACAAAAATGTATTGAAAAATCCTACTACATGTCAAATGACTGCATGATATTAAGGGATTTCTGTGAGGAATTTGCTTTCTGCCCAGAGAAGAGACAGAGCCTGGGGGTTAGCAAATTTAGAATAAAATATAATATAGTAAGGAAAGAATGAGGAAAGTGTCAAAGAGAAATACAATTAAATGAACTGAGGATTAAAAGGTCCCCAGACCAGGGCTGAAGCTTGACCATGGGTGGCACTTGAAAAGGCACTATAGGTATAGAGCATTTTAGGCTATACTTAATAGGTTGAGAAATTTGTTTGTAGTTAAGATCATGGATGGGAAGGAGAGCTACTTTGAGGGAGTAATACCATTTTATCTAGAAGGGAAACAAGATTTGAAGTATAGGATTCTGACCATATTTTGATAATCAGACTTGTAAATGGCTTGAAGCACAGAAAACTAGTAATACTATAGTAAATATGAGGTAGAATGTGTAGAAAACTAGTAGTACTACAATAACATAAGGTAGGGATTATATTGCTGAGACTTAAGCGAAACCTTTGAGTTCTTTGAATTGGGAAGTAATAAAGCATGAACTGGATTTTAGGAAATTTTATTTGGCTATTGTCAGAAGGATAAGTTAAATGGGCCAGAGTAGGCCAGGCCAAAACATAATAAGGTTCTCCTCTTGAGTACTAGCACAGAAAACAGACAAAGTGGGTGGAACAGACACGATAGAGAGAGAAACTATAAAAGTTGGCAACTGATTGATTTTCAGGGTGAGGGAGGAGGAAGCGTCAAACATAATTATAAAGTTAGCAGACAGAAGGATGATAACAGGTAAATGGAAATGGGACTGTCAAGAAGATGATTTGCCTTTGGGCAAGGAACACTGGGTGCTGTTTTGATTAGAGTTTAGATAAATTGAAATGCCACAAAGTATAGAAATCATAGTTTAGATTTGCGTTAGAAGTGTCAAAAGTTACCCCTCTGAGTCCTTTATACAATAGCAGCTCCATTTTCTAAAGTGTATAGTTAGGACATAACACTCTAGGAAAACAGCTGAGGACCTTCATAGCCCTAAGTCACATGATTGCCAGTGAAGCCTAACCGTCCAAGAGTGCTGTCGATTGAACGAGTTCAGATCAAATCAGTTCACACTGAAAGCAGAGAGCCGCACAGATCACAGAGCAAGACAGATATCTCCAGTCCGCTCAAATACCTTGTTTCTCATATTATCCCAACACATTTCAGGTAACTTTTAGAATGTTATCACTGCCTGTGGTTGTATTCAGGTGTAACCACAGAAAATATTGAATAGAATCAATTTAAAACATTTAAAGCTAATAATTTATAGACTTTCTCATCCAAACCAAAATATTGTATTTTAAATGGGGGTGGTGAAGGTATCATGACCTTTTATATTGAAAGGTGTATAATTATAGCTGTATTGTTCAAAACCAAAAAACAACTATGAAAACACTCAGGACTACCTAAGTAACCCTTTTCTTTGTGAAGAAGATAGATACAGAGACAGAGGTAGATAAACACACGTACATACCTGTATGATTTTCTCTCAGCAAAACCAAGTTAGGTTGAGTCAAACAGGAAGCTGCCCTTTTGCAGGCAACATGGAAAGATATGAGATCTCATTATATTAACTACAGGTGGTAAAGAAATACTCTTCCTGGATTACTAGTGTCTCCTAAGATAATTGAAAATCCAGAAGCATATCCTCACAATTTAATCTATTCACTTAAAACATATTCATGGTTGTCTCGTCTCAGAAAACAAAGAACACAGAGCAATATCCTTCTTCCCAAGCAGCAATATTCTCGGTATTCACGAAGACAGCTTCCTGTCATATGCATTTTATCTCTCCCAAGGTTAAATAATATTTTATCCAATGGGTTAATTAATACTTAGTTTCCCTTCCTTTTGCATATTTTTTCCTACAACTATCCTTTCCCTGCCATCTGTATACTTAAGCTGACATTTGTGTTCTTTTTCCTCTGTTCTCCGCTATAATTGTGTACTATTTTTAAGTCCATGCAGTACACAGTCCGCCTTTTTCAGAATGTCTTGTGCCTCCATTCCTCCATTATATCACAGCACTTCCTTTAGTCGAAGTTGATTAGAATTATAGAAAGGATCAATATTTCCAAGTCACCATGCCTATAGCTTGGAGTAACTGCCATTCAGGTGATCACTGATGCCTATTAAGATTTTTGGGTCAGTACATCCTAAACAACAAAGGACATGAAATAATTAAATAGCAAGGTCCATTGCCAAACCGTATTTAATATGGCTTAACAGGGAACATGCCGTGACAACTGCGTTTCTGTTTAACAGCAATTCCGTATTTTTATTAAAGAAACATTCTGGAGTTTCTTGTGACTTTTGTTTAAGATAAAAAGTAAAAAATAACTCCCTTTTCTACCTGCTATGCTATAGTTCTACTGACACTATAGCATAGCAATTCAGTACAATAAGGCACTCAGGATATACACACACATACGCACAGAAATTATTCCAGAAATAGCAAATAAATGGCAATAGACATCCTACAGAACACACTGGAGGAAGCAATTTTCACCAGCAATAAAATTGATAAAACAGATATAGTGAAAATGAACTTTGAATAAAGTAAATTGTAAGTGGCCAGAAATTGCACAGGAAAAGAACAATATACAGAACACATGACAACCTGAGAGGAAGAATCCAGATAAAAATAGAGAAAAAGAATCTTGGTCACATCAGGGCTCCTCTGAAAGGCTCCAGGATTGATGTCATAACAGCCTGTATCATGGTTGTTTTGAGAGATCTGCTCATAACAACTGAATATTAAAATGTGGACAGATCTCGTCACAATATAGGTTGTGCCATGCTAAACTAACTCCTTATTTTTCTTGATAAAATCTCTATTTAAAAAAGGGAGAATACTTTTAAGCTTGTGCTAGATATGTGGACCAGGTGGCCCATGTCAGTTTACTGAAGTAAAGACTTTTATGCTGAGATTAGATAATACTAGGTAAATTGCACTCAACACAGAATGTTGCTTTAAAAGGTCATAATTCCATCTGAAAGCAATGAACTTATTTCAAGTATATATTACAGGAATATCTAGATCCATGGCACTCAAAACGTTAAATCTGCAAGCCAAGCAAAGTGGCTCACACCTGTAATCCCTAAACTTTGGGAAGCTGAGGCAGGAGGATTGCTTGACGCCGGGAATTCCAGAGCAGTCTGGGCACCACAGCAAGTCTCTGTCTCTTAAAAAAAAAAAAAAAAAAAAAAAATTAAATTAGTCAAGCATGGTGGCATGGACCTGTAGTCCCAGCTACTTAGGAGGCTGAGGTAGAGGATCACTTGAGCCCAGGACTCCAAGTCTGCAGTAAGCTATGATCACACCACTGTACTTCAGCCTGGGTGACAGATAAGACCCTGTCTCTAAAAAAAAAATAAATAAATAGATAGATAATGTTAATTTTTGCAAGCAAGAGATTATGTAAAGAGCACTGAAAGTTATGTATATCTTACTTATACATCTAAAATGATATAGATAGCTCAAGAATTTAACACAAAGGCTAGATATAAATTTATTATTTCCTTCAACCAGTATTGATCATTTTGTTACTGACATATTTTAAGTTTCCTGTCTTCAAATATTAGTTTTCTCTCTTCATTAGATGTTTTTCAGTCTCTTTAATTATCTCTTCAAGCAAGTATTCACCTTTTAGTACTTGGAATGTTGTATTATTCAAACATCTCTTTGTTACTGAACGTAAGCCTGAATGCTATATCTATTTGCAAGTTTCTCCTAGCCAACTCATCTATCTGGTCATCTAAGACACCTCAAATCCTTTGTTAACACTGTTGGAAGTAAATAAATAATCAAATCTACATAGATATTTAGGGTATTGACTTACCTTCCATACTCTACCTACTGGACCAAATAATTGTCTTTTAAATCAAATTAATGAAAGATAATCACATCTCCCATCCTCCCCCTGCTGAACTATCTCCAAGTTATTACTTACGGAGCATTAATTCACATCTTTATTTTTTCAACAAATATTCATTCAGCATTTACTAGGTTCTTAAAATTCTCCTAAATATAAGTTAGTGCAAAGATAGCTGAAATACATATTGCTCTCAAACAGCTCATAACTGAGTATAAAACATCCAAATTTTGCTTAATGCAAATATTGAACCACATCCTTGATGAAACCGGGAGCTATGGAACATGTATACCTAATCCAGATGATGATAGCAAAATTGAGTAAAATGAGTAGGAAGGTATAAATGGAAACCAATACTTGGCCAGATCATTGAAGACCTGAATATACTTTTTGTTGAAAAAGAAAATAAGAGAAATCAGATGTATTTTGGAAGATGAGGGAATTCAAACTGCAACGGAAAGACTTCACAGTACAGCCTATTGGGGGAGCCGAAGAGTACACTTTCTGTGGTAGGGTAAGATAGGCACAAAGGCAGTGGTTTGGGAAACAGCAATTGTCAGTTAGACTAGAAGCAAGCTCTGTGGGTTCTTTATTTTCAAACTTAATTCAGTAATTTTATCAGGAGCAAAAACAGTTTTAAAAAAATTATTATCTCTGTGAGCTGGGTCAGAGGTACAGATCTCAGGAATTAAAAGACTACTCACCTAATCTCTGCACTATCCAATCTCCTCTCTGGAAGGCATTTTTAAAATAATAAAATAAAAACGAGCTTTCTTGTCAGTGTGTTTCCTCAAGCTCATCCCATTTCAATTCACACATGAAAAGTCTGTGACGTGGATAGCATACTCTGAGCTATGTGAAGCAAACACACACACACACACACACACGTAAGAAGAAGAAAAAAATAGCAGAAAAGCAAACATTTCCCCAGACTGCCAATCAAATATTTCTCTTTGGAATCATTGTAGATAACTCTCTGTGGTAAAAGCAATCTGTTTTTGGCCAATAAACAGGAAATAACAAAATGTTAAGTAGGGAAGGTTGTCTTACTAAACACTTTGGGAGAAATAAGCTTTCAGTTTTGCTAATGACAAAAGAACAAATAAAACAGGTTAGCATTGTTTCAGAACTATTTCCCACTCTGGGTACCTTGAGATCATAAAGTAAAACTCCAGTTAAAAATTAAAATACTATAGTTAAAAAAAAAAAAGAAAATAAGTTGTAATTAGCACTTTAAAAATAAAAATAGCCTCCAATTATTATTAAATATTCTAATAAACATTACTATTAAACATTTTAAAACCTCAACCTATATAGATCTACATAGAATACCTACTCATTTTGGATTATATAAATGTTATTTAACTCTTTGTTTTGTAAATACAAATATATGCAAAAATACAATATGTTTTTATGGAAACAATTTGGTAATTTATGGTCAGATACTTCACTTTTATATTTTTCAATAAATAGATCAACAGCTTATCCCTTTGAGATTAAATAAGTACCAACTTTTGAAATATTTTTTTTTTCTCTGAAGAGGACTCCTTATAGACACAAAGATTTAAGCTTATTTCCAGAGCTATGATACTTCTATTGTGATACAATAGTGAGATAAAATTACATGCTAGATATTTGGCCTACAAAGGAGCAACTTTATGCCAAAGTATTCACTCAACAATTGTGTTTGCTTAAATTGGAATTGGGTTTACCAAGCCTCATCAGCATAATGCACACTAAACTCTTGAAAAAGAACTACAATCAAAGCAAAACTAGATTTAATTTTGGCTTTGTTCTCATTTGCCCTCTTTATATAAAACTGAAGGAATAATTATAAGAGATAATGTGAAATAGAGTCTTTAACAATTAGGTAAAATCATTAAAGTAAAAAGGAAAAGACAAAGTCAAATAAAGCCTACTTATTCAGCACAGAGGTGTGTGTGTTTGTGTGTGTCTGTGTGTGAATAGATGTGTGAGCAAAAGGTAAAGAATGGAGACAGATTTTTTTTGTAAGAAATTAAAGTATGCTTATACATGGAAATAAAACTAATGAATTACTATTTTTTTGAATAATTTTGTTTTAGACTACATATGTGTTAAACACAATTTCATAGTGAGGTTAAATCATCTAGAATCTTATGCATAAATTTATTAACTCAACAAACATTCATTAAGCACCTGTACCAGCCAGATAATCTGAAAGACAGTGCATGTGGTCTTTATGATGTAAAAACTTATTTTGGCAGGGTGCGATGGCTCATGCCTGTGGTTCCAGCACTTTGGGAGGCCAAGGTGCACCCACCAAGGTGGATCACCTGAGATCAGGCGTTTCAGACCAGCCTGACAAACATGGTGAAACCCCATCTCTACTAGAAATACAAAAATTAGCCGGTCGTGGTGGCAGGTGCCTGTAATCCCACCTATTCGGGAGACTGAGGCAGAAGAATGGCTTGAACTCAGAAGGCAGAAGTTGCAGTGGGCCAAGATTGCACCACTGCACTCCAGCCTGGGCAAGAAGAGTGAAACTACATCTCAAAAAATAAAAATAAATAAAAAATTAAAAAAAAACTATTATTTTTATTATTATAATTCTTTTTCGCCATTACTGGTACAAACACAGTTCCTGCTGCTCTCTACAATTATGTGTGGTGTCCACACAAATAGTGTGTATAACGTCTCAATTTTTCTGACTTGGAAACCAACACAGGAACTGATTTCTCCATAAACACGTGCCCTTCTCCACCCTCCCCATTCCCTGCTAACCTCACTACTCAAAATACTTGGTTTAATGGCTTGTCTTTTGTTCTGGGATTAGAATACCTTTGTATTAGAGAATGACAATGAGAATGGAAAAAAACAATGAAGGGCTATAGGGAGGGAAGGATAAATAGGCGGAGAACAGGGACTTTTAGGGCAGTGAAATTATTCTGTAATGGCGGATCCATTATGCGGTAGTCAAAACCCACAGAATGTATAACACAAAGAGTAAACCCTAATATAAACTATGGACTTTAGTTAACAAAGGGGAGATACACTCTCAGTTGCCAGTGTCACCACGCTTTCCAGAACAAGATCCACTATTATACCAAAAGAGACCCAGCAGGGCTAGCTTTATGGGCCAGGGACCTGTGCAGTTAACCCTTTGTTGGTTGAATGCTCTGCTATCGCCAGCTTGAAATTCTTAATAATTTTATCTTTGATCTTGTTTTTTCTAAGTAAAGCCTTTGGGACAATGGAGCATGCAACATGAGCAGGGGAGATGCCAGTAGGCAGTAGACATACACAGGCTCAAGCCAACAGGCATGGAGGACAGCAGGCAGTAGGCAGTGAACACCCAGAACAGTTGCCCCAGCTGCCTGTGTGCCTGCCCGTGCCTGGGGAAGTCCTGGGGAAGGGGGTTGTTCCAATGGGACCACAATAGCAGCACCAGCCACCAGAGATGGCCACAGCCTGGATCAAAAGAGGGCCACTGCCCAGAAGAGCACCATAGGATCATTGTCTAGGAGAGCACCAATGTGCTCCATAGGAGGGAACTTGACCATTCATTCTCAAAGCCTTACCTGTGGTGTTTGCTCAAATGGAAATAGCTAGTGTGAGGTCTAGGACAAAAACTGCTGGCCCTTAGGGACTAGATTTTGTAAGTAAATTACTACAGAATATAAGGGTAGATATGGACATTACAACAGAGCATATGTAAGAATTAGAATTATTCAAAGTGTTCACATTCTGTTTTTGAAAGCTGCTTCAACATGGTGGAGCAAATATCACAGGCTAAAGAGATAGAAATTAAATATAAAAATTGTTATATTCAGTGGGAAAAAAATGCTACATTCATATGATGCTTCAAAATATAATTATAAAATTCACTATACAAGTAACTTTTTTATGTAATTGGAAGATAAACCATAGAATGCATAACCAGGCCTTTTGAATTATATGCAGGCCATGAAGCCACATTGAGTTTCTTACACAACTTTCATAAGTTACAGATGTCAAAGGAAACATTAAAACATTATTATATGAATTTAAATCCAAAATTAAATTCAGACTTACATGAAACCAATTTGCATGAAGAGTTAAATCTTTTTAGAAAAATTGCTCATGAGACTAATCAACTGTAGATGTACTAAAAGGTGACATAGTCTGTAAAATACACCTAGCTGCTCCAGTAAAAATGCCATAATCAGAGAAATTCCCCTAGATATTTAAACATAAAAATTACTTGTGATCTTACATTTGCCAAGAGAATCTGGTGCTGCTCTCAATTATATTAATAAAAAATGAAGTTGTTAAAAGTATAAATTTTGGTGACTGATAAATGAATTTTCAGCAAAGGAAACCAGAATAATTTTAAGATCCGTCAAGATGAATCATTAACAAAGTATTATTATATTATACAAAAGGTTGACACTAAAAATGTTTTTGTAAGTTTCAACTTTATATTGTTATGCATGTATTACCATTACCCCTATTGCATTTCATAAGTAATAAGAGATTTTCATAGCCAAAGGGGTTTATCCATAAGACATTTCTAAAGAAAAAGGTTTCATCCATATTTTGTTACTTTTAACTTCACTCTTTTTTCTTGCTTTTTGGCCAAGGAAACTGCATTTTTATTTTGCAAGAGCCCCACAAATTATGTAGTGGTCTCAACTCAGGCATGCCCTCATGAATAATGATAAACTTAAGCATAACCTGAAGCATCCCATATGTGCCTCCTTTAGACTGGCTCATTATAAAGAGCCTCACTGATCCTAGGGAAGAGAAAGGGCACTGCTCCTCTCTTCCTTACACAGGTGCATGTATTCATTCTGCAAGTGTTTGTTGACAGCATACTGTGCCAAACACTATGCTAGCCTGTAGGATATGGGAACAAGATAGGCATAAAGTCCTGTGCTCAGAGAACAGTCTGGTGGAAGAGGTAGACAATTCACAAGTAAGCAAACACATATGCAGTTTCCAATTATAATCGATGTCATGCAGAATACTAATTATTATAACAGAGAATAAATGTGGCAAGCAGTTTAGATAGAAGTGAGGAAAAGCCTTTCTAAGGAGATCTGACATATATGTGAAGCCTACTGCAGGCAGAGGGAACAGTATGTGTGAGTACCCTGAGGCCAGAAAGGGTGTGGCATATTCAAAATCTAAAAGAACCATTGGTAGCTTGAGCTTATTGAAAGGTGGTGAGTACAGGTCAAGGTTAGTTTATGGATATATGGAGGGGCCACAAAATGCAGACCTTGGTAGGCCATGAGACACATTTGGATCTTGTATGTGCAGTGGAAAGCAATGGAGAGGTTTTAAGCAGAGGAGTGATATTATAATTTTTGTTTTTCAAATGACCCTTGCTGTTGAATTATAGAAGACATGATTACAGTGGATCCAAAAAGGGCCCAGTTGGGAACATCTTACCACAATTTCAATGAGAGGCACTGATGGTTCAGAGAGAGCAGATGGCAGTGGAATTACAGGGAAGTTATGACTTTTGAGGTGTATTTCCTGAAATACCATTTGGTATGTAGAGAATTCAAGTGAGAAAGGGACCAAAAGTGGCTCCAAGTTTGCAGACTGAGCAGGTGTATAAATACTGATCTTATTTAGTGGAAAGCAGGCTGGGGTATGGACTAAGGAACTTAGGTTACCATGTACCACAGTAAAAAATCCATGCACACAAGGGAACTTTGTGTTGACTTTAATTTCATTTTGCTATGGTAATTGTACCAGTTTGTACGTTGTTAATGTCTATGAACTCTCTGACCCTAAAAAATTGGTCAATTAAAAATTATTTTTCTTTGTAAAACCTTTCTCCCTTTATAAAATTAATATACATGGCATCTCTTATTCTATTTACATTTCCCAATTATATTGGGAAATCGCATTTTTAAAACCACCCCCGATAGCCAGGAAAAATAACAACAAAATTCAGGAAGCTGCCCTATTGTTGTTCCCACAAAATTTAATAAAATTAAATATGAGTAAATTAGGCTGCTACTTTAAACTGGTCAAGACTTGACCTAGCACATGGTTCTTTCAAATTCAGTAAAGGAGTAAGTTAATTAGTTTATGCGTTTGTAGAGATCTCCTTTATATCAATTAGTTTTTCTTCATTTAGTACAGTTTCTTCTTCATAAAGCTTTCTTCTTAAGAGACAATAGATTCTTTATGCCTAGGTTTTTGACGAGTCTGTAAATCTACTTTATTAAGTCATATGATGTAGCTTTACCCATATTGTTTGAGAATGTTTTAAAAGGAAAAATTATATTTTTCTCTTAAATACACTATAATCAAGGTTTTTCAGTTTTCATTCCATTTTTCTTTCTCTTTGGTAGAAAAGTTTTATTCAGCCATCCCCAACTAAATGTGTGTTCGTGTTTTTGTGCAGTACTAAAATATTTCTTTGGAATGAAAGAAGAGAGACATTTTAAAATATGATGAGTTTATTCTCAACTTATATTTTCTCACTTGCTGGGTGAGAAAGCGCTAAAACAAAGCTATACCTCCAGCACATTTTATAAAACTGCTTGCCTCACACTTGAAAACTTCCAGCTAAAAATTTGGAAGAGAAGTGAAAAAAGACAATACATTGTTTTTCTTAACTAAGGAAAGAAGACATTATCTTGCAGGAAAACTGTACCCTGTTTAATATTTTTTTTTTCTAGTAATGGGGAAAAAGCTCTTTTTTCATACTAATTAGGTTTCAATCAGTAAAAATGACAACGAATACAACCCACAACAAGACTATTACAATACATTAGTAGTAGTAGTCTTGCTACTAGTACCTTAGTACTAGTAGAATCATGGGATTTAAAACTCAAAGCAGAGTAAGAACATATATTCCAAAATGATGAATTACTGGCAATCAAGTACAAAACCTGAAATAGGCCTGATAATGGCAAGGAAGGCCTGGGTGCCACAGAGAGCTCTAATTTTAATGCCCATTTTCATAAATGAAGAAATGCTCATTTCTTATAGATAGGATCAACATAGTTAGGTCTTGTTCTGCATTAGTGGTGATTAGAACTAGAGATCCCTCTAGGGAAGCTGGTGATATTGACTCACTGAATAAAATATGTTTATACAGATAGATACTTTGTGAACCACGTATTTGAGAGTGTGAAGGAACTTGGACTTGGACGTAAGGTACAGAAATACAATGGGAAGTGTTGACGTGAGAGAAATATAATTGGAAGTGAGAGAGGTGAGAGTAGAGTAGGGATAAATAAGAAGGGGAGGGAACAGAAAGCGAGGAACTGGGAAAGAAATAAGGGTAAGTGGGGAAAGGGAGAGGTTGGGGGAGATGCAAAGGTATGACTATGGGGATGGGATATGGTAGGGAGAGGAGAAAGGTAATGGGGTGAGAGAAAGCTTAGGAGGAGAGGAAGGAGGTTGAAAGGACAAGGTGCACACATGATCATTTGACTGTATGCTATAAAGTAATGTTAGCAACAAAGATGGAAAGGCACGAAGGCATGACACAACTTTTCAAGTTCCGGGACCCAATCACAACCCTTTATCTCCATTAAGATGTTTGCATAGTTTGTAGCTTATATTGAATGAAAAGAAAAGACAAAAACAAACAAACAAACAAACAAACAAAACCTTTTTGTTGTTGGTTTAAACTCAAAAAGATCCCATATCCCTTAGCATGCGTGCTGTTATACAGTAATGCAGTGGAAGTTTAATAAATTGATAAAATAGAAACCTGGCAATGATTGTCTTCATATGGGTTTTGAATTTAACATCAATACAAAGAAAGGTATTAGGTAAAGCTTCCATCCATGACTCTCTGTGAATAACTTATGGTCAATAAATGACATCAACATTTCTTGTTTCATTCTGTGTCGCTTATTAATTATATATAATTATATATACAATTAATAACATGTAAGTGTACATAATCACTTAGTGGCATATATACATGTATCTTGTGTATATATAATATATATGTATATGAAAGAAAATGCTTTATTCAAATGTCATCTAATCCAAAAGGCATCTTTTTTAGGGTTCAGACACCCCTAATGAATGCTAAACATATTCTTTGTAATACTGACTGTACAACTTTTAAATCCGAGTAAAGGAGTTGTCTCTTTGGGGCCAAATACATTTCTTAGTACTGCTATTCACAAATGTTTAAACACTTTCCATATTCCTAGAAACCTGGCACATCAAATGGAAATTCAAGTTCCATGTGAGGGTAAGACTGCAGAAGTTGAATTGTTATAGCCAACGATCACTTTTATACATTAGGCTCCTTATTCTTTATATTCCACGTGCTGAAGCAAATAAAGCATTTGGAGAAATATGTACTTTTTTGTCACACAGCCTGATGGGAAAGAAGAGTAGAACAAGGCATGAGTAAAAGAGATTTGCTGTCCCAGGAGAGGCCTTCTGTAAACAAAAGGTATTGGTACTGGCTAGGACTAGGGGCTGAGACCCAGTTCCACTGGGAAACCAGGAAGGCACATGGGCCAAGGAAAGAGCTATTGGAGGTCTGAAGTTGAGAAGTCCTAAATGGGAAGTGCAGGCACTAAGAATGTTTCTAAGAAGCAGCAGCTGGCCAGACCACATAAAGAGGGTAAAAATCTATGAACTATATATATAGACACAGAAGTCGATTCTTTTTTTTAATTGTTATTATACTTTAAGTTGTGGGGTACATGTGCAGAACGTGTGAGTTTGTTACATAGGTATACATGTTCCATGGTGGTTTGCTGCACCCACCAACCCGTCATCTACATTAGGTATTTGCCCTAATGCTATCCCTCCCCTAGACCCCTACCCCCTGACAGGCCCCAGTGTGTGATGTCCCTCTCCCTGCGTCCATGTATTCTCATTATTCAGCTCCCAATTATGAGTGAGAACATGCAGTGTTTGGCATTCTGTTCTTGTGTTAGTTTGCTGAGAATGATGGTTGCCAGCTTCATCCATGTCCCTGCAAAGGACATGAACTCATCCTTTTTTATGGCTGCATAGTAATCCATGGTGTATATGTGTCACATTTTCTTTATCCAGTCTATCATTGATGGGCATTTGGGTTGGTTCCAAGTCTTTGCTATTGTGAACAATGCCACAATAAACATACGTGTGCATGAGTCTTTATAGTAGCATGATTTATAACCCTTTGGGTATATACCCAGTAATAAGATGGCTGGGTCAAATGGTATTTCTAGTTCTAGATCACTGAGGAATCACCACACTGTCTTCTACAATGGTTGAACTACTTTACACTCCCACCAATAGTGTAAAAGCGTTCCTATTTCTCCACATCCTCTTCAGCATCTGTTGTTTCCTGACTTTTTAATGATCGCCATTCTAACTGGTGTTAAATGGTATCTCAATGTGGTTTTGATTTACATTTCTCTAATGGCCAGTGATGATGGACTTTTTTTCATATGTTTGTTGGCTGCATAAATGTATTCTTTTGAGAAGTGTCTGTTCATATCCTTCGCAGATGGGGTTGTTTGTTTTTTTTCTTGAAAATTTGTTTAAGTTCTTTGTAGATTCTGGATGTTAGCCCTTCGTCAGATGGATAGGTTGCAAAAATTTTCTCCCATTCTGCAGGTTGCCTGTTCACTCTGATGATAGTTTCTCTTGCTCTGCAGAAGCTCTTTAGTTAAATTAGATCCAATTTGTCTATTTTGGCTTTTGTTGTCATTGCTTTTGGTGTTTTCGTCATGAAGTCTTTTCTCATGCCTATGTCCTGATAGAAATCAGATATCTGAATAGAGGAAGAAAGTCAAAGGGAGTAGCAGTCGTAGGGAAGCAAAAGGTTTCTACACATAGAGACTGAGTTCTTACTGGTACTTCCCAGGTAGATAACATGGACATATCACATATTCTCAATCTCAATTTTATCATCTATTAAATAGAGATGAAAACTCATGGGGTTGTTGGAAGAATTAAATCAGACATTTGCGAAGTTTCTTTGCAAACTAATGAGCTATATACATTTGGCATTTATCCTTAGGTAAATGCAAATTTCTTCATGGTGATGAAAGGGTTTATGCCAAAAAGTAAACATTATATGTTATCCTTCTGAGAGAGAGACAGCTGATTAACTTTTTTTAAATTAAGCTTTTATTTAGAAGGAATTGTGGATTTACAAACTAAGAAATAAGGCAAAGAAACCTCACATACTCTTTATTCCATTTCTCCCAAAAGTAACATCTTTCAAAACTAAAGTACAATGTAACTGTGGGTATATTGACAATGACATATTCAAGATACAAAAGTTTCATCACCACAAGGATCCTTGATTTTCCTCTTTTATAGCCATGTCCACCTCCCCTGTACACCATGTCCCCTGCCATTCCTGACCACTGGCAACCACTATTCTCTTTGCTGTTCCTATAATTTGTCATTTAAAAAATGTTTTATAAGTGGACTCATGGAAGTGGTATTCTTCATTTTTTTCCTAAAAGTTGTATAGTTATATGCTTCATATTTAAGTCCATGTTTTATTTTGATTTAATTTTTATATGAGATGTAGACAGGTCAAGGTTTCTTTATTTTTCTACAAATATCCAATTGCTCAAGCACTAGTTGTTGAAAAGACTATCATTACTTCATTGAGTTGTTTTTGCACCTTTGTCAAAAATCAGTCTGCCACACTTATGTGGGACTATTTCAGGATACTCTATTCTGTTTTATTGATCTATGTGTCTATTTATCCACTAATATGGCACTGTCTTGTTTATTGTAGCTATACGGCAGGCCTTAATGTAGGATATTGTAATTCCTGCTATGTAACTTTTCTGTTTCAAGATTGTTTTACCTTTCTTAGGGCCTACATCATTCCATATAAATTTTAGGATAAACTTGTCAATGTCTACAAAATCATCTTGCTGAATTTTGATAGAAATACCATTACCCCTATACATCAAAATTTCAGAAGAATTGACTTCTTTACTATGTTTAGTCTTTCAATTCATGAATATTGAATATCTCTCTAATAGCTAGGTCTTTGAATTTTTTCATCAGCATTTTGTAATTTTCAGCATATTGAGTTATATTGTTTTAAAATTTATATTTGGATTATATAAAGTATACATTTCTTTGGGGCAATTATAAATTATAAATAACTGTGATTTCGATTTTGGATTCCACATGTGTATTATTAGTATATAGAAATGAAATTGATTCTTCTATATTGATCTTTTATCATATGACTTTGCTGAACTTTTCAATTCTAGGAAGGTTTTTGCAGTTTTCAAGGAATTTTGTACATAGACAATTATTCATCCACAAATAGAGAGTTTTATTTATTCCTTTTAAATCTGCATGCTTTTTATTTTTTTTTTCTTGCTTTACAGCAGAAGCAGAACTTCCAGTACTATGTTCAATAAAAGTATTGAGAGTGTACATTCTTGTCTTTTGCTCACAGAGTGAAGCGTTTTTAGTCTTTTGCTGTTAAATATAATGTTAGTTGTGGGTTTTTTGTAGATGTTCTTTATCAGTTTGACTAAGTTTCACTCTATTCATAGTTTGCAGAGACTTTTTATTATGAGTAAGTTTTAAATTTTGACAAATAACTTTTCTGCATTAGTTGGTATAATCATATGAGTTTTTTTCTTAACCTTTTTATATGGTCAATTATACTGATCAATTTGTTAATGTTGAAACAGCTTTATATACCTATACTAAATCTATGCATTACTGGATTCAATTTGCTAATATTTTGGTGATAAGTTTTGCGTCTAAGTTTATGACAGATATTGGTCTCTAGTTTTCATTTTTTTGTAATGTCTTTGTCTAGTTTTCTTATCATGGCATTAGTATTCTCATAAAACAAGTGGTGGAGGGTCCCCTTCACTTCAGTTTTCTGAACAAGATTATGCAAAATTGGAATTAATCTTCTTGAAATGTTTGGTAGAATTCTCCATTAAACAACCTGAGCTTGGAGGCTTCTTTTTTGGGAGACTTTTAGTCACCAAATTTTTTGTTTAATGGTTATGGTATTACTGAGGTTGTCTATTTCATCTTCACTGAGTTTTTGTAATTTGTAGGTTTTGAGAAATTGGTCCATTTCTTCTAGATTGTCAAATTGATGAGCATAAAGTTGTTTGTAGTATGTCCTTAACTTTTTAATGGCTTCAGAGTCTGTTGTAATGTCCCCTGTTTAATTCCTCATGTTAATAATTTGTGTCTTCTGTTTATATTTCAGTCTTATGAAAGGTTTATCAATTTCATTGATATTTTTGAAGAACCAACTTTTGTTTTTCAATTTCTGTTTTTTTCTATTTTCAATTTTATTGCTTTCTGTTCTTATCTTTTTTATTTCCTTTCTTCTGTTTGCCTTGAGTTGACTTTTATATTCTTTTCCTAACTGCTTGAAATAGGAACTTAGATTACTTCCTTTCTTCTGGTTTGAGCAATAGTCCTATAAATTTCCCTCTCAGTACACTTTAGGTACCTCCCACATAGCTTGATGTATTTTGGTAGATGTGGAGGCCTGACTCATACTACTTTGTTCTAGCAGAATTATGATGGAAACTCAGCTCTCACTTGCCCTTCTGATACCAGGGAAAAGTGGGGAAGGAGTGGTGTGCTCATTAGCCCTGCTGCCTGTTACCCCATTTGGCTTCTTGATATTTGGTAGGGGTTGAGGCTCAGTTCTCCACTAGGCCCTGTTAAAACAAAGAAGGAGAAAATATATCTACTATCCTTCCTCACACTATTCCATTCTGTCTCATTGATACCGCCTGGAGGTGAAGGCTCAGATCCCCAATGGGGCCTACTGACACCAGAGTGGATGAAAAATAAGACAGCCTATGAACTTTGTTCAGGCCATCTTATTCTGTCTTGTTACTGCCAGTGTGATGCAGGAGTACAGCTCCCCAGTGGGCTTCCCTGGCACCACAGTTAGAGAAATAGTGGAAGGCATTATTAACCCCAACTTGTACCACCTTGTTCAGTCTCAGTGATGTTAGATAAGGTGGAGGCTCAGCCCCACACTCAGCCCCATTTGCACCTTGGAGGGGAGATGCATGAATTTTAATAGTGAGTAGTCTCATGTCTCACCCCGCCATCAAGTCTCATTATTGCTGGGTTTTCATGGATGCTCGGATTGCAGCTGGATCTCACTGAAACTATTCAAATGGGAGAATTGGTAAGTGTTACTGGTAAGTGGAGAATAGAAGGTCAGTTCCCAGCCATGTCCTACTAGCTAGGGGATTAGAGGACCACCACCTTCTTCCATGAGGTAGAGTGAAAGTAGATTAACTCCACACTCATCCCCACTGAAACCATGAAGTTTGTGTTTGTTTGTATGTATTTTTTAGGTTTGTGTTTAGCTGCAATAGGGCAGGTATTGACAAAAAAGGTTTTCTGTCATTAGGCCATTCTTTTTCCAGTCCTTGGCTACTGAAGACAGGCTTTTCTTAGAGCTTTTCCTGCCTGGGCCTATTGGTAGATCCAAGTTGTAGGCTTTTTCAGCACCTTGTCCAGGGTATATGAGAGGCAAAAAGGAAACCCAGATAATTCATTATCTTGGGATCTTCAAGTCCTCTGCTTTTCGGTGTTTTACCATGCTTGTTATGTTATATCCAGGCATTTTTCATTGTAGGTGTGAGTACCCAGGAAAAATAAGGCTACTCCATCATGGTGAAACCAGCTTATTTACTTTTTTTTTTTTTTTTTTTTTTTTTAAGACAAGAGTCTCACTCTGTCACCCAGGCTGGAGTTCAGTGACATGACCTCGGCTCACTGAAACTTCTGTCTCCCAAGTTAAAGCACCTCCCGAGTTAAAGCGATTAAGCGATTCTCCTGCCTGATCCTCCTGGGTAGTTCAGAATATAGGCGCCCACCAGCACGCCCGGCTAATTTTTGTATTTTTAGTAGAGATGGGGTTTCACCATGTTGGTCAGGCTGGTCTCAAACTCCTGACCTCGTGATCCGCCCACCTCAGCCTCCCAAAGTGCTGGGATTACAGGCATAAGCTACCACGCCCGGCCCAGCTGATTTACTTTTAAGAAACACTTGGTCAACTCTGTTTTTATATAAGCCAGTGTTTAATCCACACACAGTATTCTCAATGGCCAAGTGATATTTGTATACAGAGATTATGGAAACTTTTTTTTTTTTTTTGCTTTCTAATCTTTTCGCATGTCTCTGATTATCATGGGCTTTACATGGTCAGTCTGGCTATTGCTTATAATTCACTCTGTGACTTATAATTAGTACTTTTTGGCCTTCATTGTTAAGTAGTTCTTGGAAGAGTATCTTCTTTATATAGCATCCAAAGCTTTCCTACTAGTTGAAACCTGGAATTACCTTTTCCAAAGCTTTTCAAAATATATTTTCAGCTATAGATTTATAGTTCTGATTTGCCATCATCTTGACTATGCTTATTGTTCTCTTGGTTGGAATCACCTTAGATTAGTAAATTCGAATGCTAAAATGGGTCTATATAAAGATAAAGCACATTAATGCGCTACATGTTGTTAATTTAAAAATCTTATTATATTTACCATTCTCCTATTTCTAACAAAGTATTTATTTTAAAATAGAGAAGAAAATGAAACATCTGGTATAGAAATGTTACAATGATTTTATTTTAAATAAATGAGTAGTTGATCCATGAGGTAGATGGCTACAATTTTTTTGCCTGGTCTTAATATTTGTACAGAGAATTGTTGAATTTGCCACAAATGCCAAAATTCACCACAAATGCCAAACTAAGACTATACAGAAAGAAAACAGTTAGATAACCTTTAAAAATATTCATTTCAGATGTATAATGAAGGTCAGTATTTCTCTAGTATTGAATAGAATTAAAATAATGAACACATTCTGTTTTGTAATGATTGATATTTTATATTGAACCCTATCAAAATATCACGTTTTTTTTCCAAGACTCACAAAACGATTCCCTTTACACATACATGATACGTTCAATATTTACCATAGCACCTACTATATTTGCAGCTTCACAGAAAAAATATAAAATGTTTATCTTTGAATTTCAGCAGCCGATGAACTCTTTTTAAAATTTTTAAAATTTTTGTACTTCATCCGAGGGAAGGGGAGCTGATTGGTTATATAAAAAGTATGTCTTCTATCTCAAAGCTCAGTGAC
Organism: Papio anubis; assembly: GCF_008728515.1. NCBI lineage: Eukaryota > Metazoa > Chordata > Mammalia > Primates > Cercopithecidae > Papio > Papio anubis. The sequence continues at coordinate 90,912,891 of NC_044980.1, read as the reverse complement.
TCTCTAACTTGCACATTAGAATCCTTTGGGAACTATTAAGAAGCACTCAAGCACAGCTGCACTTGCAGAAATTCTGCTATAACATTGAATTCTGGCATGGGTGTTTGTAATGGTTTTCCAGGTGATTTTAGGAGTACCAGCTCATCTCTTGCATCTTTGTAGGCATTACAACATCTGTAGTTATCTTCATAAAATGGAAACATTGAAATATTGGAATTTTAGAAAGTACAGATGTGCCTACTATCAATAAGTTTGACTAAATTAATTATGTCACAGAAAGGGTTTTTTATTTTAAATAAGGAGAAAATAATTTCAAGTTCAATACAAAATCCAGTTTTAGCACTTATTTGTGCCTATTGGTCCTTGTAATCTGCAAACAAGATAGCTTTTTTATAGTAAATAAAGCAGTTTATTTTCTCTTCTCTTCTTACCTCCCCCATGCAGGATTTTGATTTAGTGATTCTCATACTGTTTAGATATTCTTTATGTAGCATCAGTCGTCTATTATAGCTTTCCAAGGATCTGTTAAGAATCCTTGAAACTGATATGTGACTCAGATCTACACAGCTGAGCCCAGTACTGAGTAGCTCATTTCATCTTGTAAGCAAGCACTTTGGAAATCAAGATAGCAAATTAGAGTCAGACATACGTGATCAATACAAGCTTGTGTTCTTCCTCTGTGTAACTACTTACTTAGGTGCAAATCCTTTTGCATCACTAGGTCTACTCTCCTAATTTAGTAAATTGATGTAGCAACCCCTCAGAGATGCTCTTCATATTACCCAATTAAGAAGACAGAATCTCATGACTACAAATTAATAAATGAATATTATGTAGTGGAACTGTCATTGTATCTTTTCTCTCAAAGAATTGCCCTCTATGATGAAGATTTATCAAAAGTATTAAAAAATGCCCAACTATTATTAGATTATCAGTTAAAAAACCCAAGGATCTGCCATATTCAACGCTGTATAGCGTATATAACCATACTCATAAGCAATATGCTATACTAACTCCCTGCTCTCACTAATTTATAATATAACTGAAAAGATAAGAACACGGCCGGACGTGGTGGCTCATGCCTGTAATCTCAGCTCTTTGGGAGGCCGAGGCGGGCGGATAACAAGGTCAGGAGATCGAGACCACCGTGAAACCCCGTCTCTACTGAAAAAAACAAAAAATTAGCCGGGAGCGGTAGCGGGAGCCTGTAGTCACAGCTACTCCGGAGGCTGAGCCAGGAGAATGGCGTGAACCTGGGAGGCGGAGCTTGCAGTGAGCCGAGATCGTGCCACTGCCTGAGTGACAGAGCGAGACTCCGTCTCAAAAACAACAACAACAAAAAACAAAAACAAACAAACAAAAAATATAAGAACATAAGAACACGTAAGTAGCAAACAACTAAGGTGAAATGTTTTTTATGTAATTAATAAGTTGAATTCAGTAAAAAAGGCATTATTTTTTCTATTATTACTGTAACATATTACTACACAGTGGCTTAAAACAACACAAACTTATTATCTTACAGTTCTGGAAGTCAGAAGTCCAAAATATGTCTCATTGTGCTAAAATCAAGATGTCTATAGGGTTGTGTTTCTTTCTGGAGGCTTTGGAGGATAATTCGTTTTCTTTTCTTCTTCTGTTTCTAGAGACCACATGCTTATCTTGGTCCATGTCCTTGCTTCCTCCATCTTCATAGCCAGCAATATCAGGCTGAGTTCTTCTCATACTTCCATCACTCTGTCTCTCTCCTCTGTCTCCTTCCTTCCCTTGCAAGGGACTTGGGATTATATTGGGCTTCCTTGAAAAATGCAGCATAATGTCCTCCTCTTAATGTCAGCTGATTAGCAATCTTAATTTCATCCGCAATCTGAATTCTCTGTTTCCATGTAACCTAACACATTCACAGGTTCTAGCAATTGGGATGTAGGCATCTTTGTTGGGAGTTGGGGCTGAGAGGTGTTGGGAGTCATTTTCCACTTGCCACAGAAGGTGTGTAGGCAGAAACATTTGGTTGGAAAAGGAGGTTTATATACATAAAGAGAAGAAGATACATGTGAGAAAGCATTTTAGGGTCAAATTGTAGAGGTTTCTGAAAGACAAATGGGGATTTTAAATCTTGTCTATAAGGCAATAGAAAACCATCAAAATGCCTGAGGGAAGAGATGATCCAAGAAAGCAAAGTAAAAAGATAAGTGAAAAGCACTGTGTAAGTGAACTAAGTAGCAAAGACCAGTTGCAGGAAGATCAATTTTGAGGCTCTGGCTGTGGTTCAGGTGTGAGATGGTAATGCTTTGGATTAGTGTGATGTAAACAAGAATAATCAGAATCTAGCAGAGAAGACACCCAAACACACATGACTCTGATGTTCCAAACCTGGAAAAGTAGGAAAATTGGTGGCACCATTAACAGAAGTGGAATTGAATGTTTTTTAATTTAAGATATATAGTGATATAGTAATTACCAATATAGCACATATAAAACAGTTCTTTAAATATTTTTCATTTATCTCTTGTAACCCGGAAGACTCAAATTCCACTGGAAATCAACCACACTCTTGGCAGATTTTAATAAGTACTGACATAAGAAAGCGTGGTAAAACAAAAATGCTCTTTAGGATGTGATGAGCATACCTTATTTCAAGAAATTCTGGGGATTCTTTAATTTTGTAAAAGACATTAGAGATATTTTCTTAAATGGGAGATTTTTTCTGTAGTTTTCTTGGCCCCCACCCAGAAAAGAATGAAGTTGAAAAAGTTTTATAGTAATGAGAAAGTGATGAGGCTAAACAACATGGCATGAGATTTGTGTGTGCATAATTAAAGATTAAGATGCTAGCGACAGAGTGTGTAATTCTTACAAAGGATAAAAATGACATTACACTTAAGTAAGAATTATTCTACCATCTTAATGAGTCACTTTCCCCATCCTACCCTCATATTTCTTGAGTGTCTGCTTCCTTTATATTTAATATAAATTTAACCTTATGCAATTCATCAGTGATTTTGTAATAGCAGATTACAGACTTATTGACAAACTATCGGAGCATTTCACAAGAAACATATTGTTAAGAAATACAATGTTAAAAAGAAGTCAAAATCTGACAAAAGAGATGGAGGAGGTGTCCACATGTTCAACACACAGTCTAATGGAGTCACTGAACATTTCAAAACCACCCTTCAGCATTCAAGAGTAGCCTCAGAGTTCTTACAAAGGCATATTCTGAGATGTTTATCCTTTAGGAAGTGCTGACTCCAAGACTCTAACTTAGAGAATTCTGTTTTGACATAATCAGTTCTGGTTGATGTGTTGTTAGATACCATGCAATGAGCCAGCTGCACATAATACTATTCATTCTAGCTGACTGCTCTTTGCCAACCTTTGTCAGAACCCTGAATACTTGCTTTTGAGCAAGAATAGGCTCAGTGTACTGAATGCTATTGGATCTCAGCATCATAGGGCTACTATCTTCAGCCCTGGAAAAGTAAACATTGGCCAATGCAACTAAAATCTAGGACCTGGCACAATGATTCTTTTTCTTACTGATGTAGCCTGGCTGGGGATAGTGATCAGAAATATAATAATAAAAATCAATAAAATAAAATACCTTTGTTACACTTGCAATTTACAGAGGGGTTTACAAATATGCAACATAAATCAAGGAAGGAAGGCTAATTAAGTATGTTCACAGTATAAGCTTAGCTTAGACTGTCCCTTATCTTCCTATTTCTTCCCCGTTTCTGTACTTAGTTATTTCTCTACCATTTATTAAGGGAAAGCTTTGCTTAATTTCTAGTTTGGGGCAATTATTCCTGCTGTCACTATTAAGAAATTTGGCAAGTCAGTGTTAACTGTAAGTGATACATCTTGCCACAATGTAACCAGTTCAAATTATAAAAGTTAGATGGCTAATATAGTGAATATTTTAAAACTTTATAACCAATTTTTATCATTAACCTTATAGAGCAGATACATGTACATAATATCTGTCTCATACATCATGAAAGTGTAAACATATCAACAGACTGAGTGCCTATGTACAAAAACCTGTATTACATAGAATAGGACTATGAAAATCAATGCCATTACAGCATCTCCCCTCCAGGCGGGTACGTGCTATTATAGTCAACGGCAAGATCCCTTACACTCAAGAAATCTTTTTAATTTTCAAAATCTACTGATTATATAAAATTTAACTTTATGGGAGTTAGACATACGTCTGCTGTAAGTCTTCACAGACCAATTAAAATATCAAGAGCAGTAAGCACTTTTATAGTGATCCCGTGCACAAGGAACCACTCTAAGTACTTTACACACATGAACACACTTAATCCTCACGATGATATTCTGTGGGTGCGATTATTTTCCAATTTATAACCTTTTGAGTTTCTTTGCCCTTGGCTATATTTATGATTACCGAATCTTCCACTGGCTCTTACTTAGTGGAAGGAACTAATGGAAATGAGTTGTTACTTATTATGAGTAATTTTTTGTGAAGACTTCTTTTATTGAAATCTTAAGGTTCATAAAGTAGACAGCAGATAATAGAAGCGGTTCTAGGTGGTTAAAAAGTTATGAATCAATGATTAATGTAAAAGTGACTATGCCCACTTACTTAAAAAAGGTTATTTTATCATTTTGCTGTTGATAATTATTTTGCATGTAAAGACAATGTATGTCAGAAAAAAATGAAAATTGTGTGTGTGTTGGGGGTGGGGTTACCTCAGAGAGAAGAGGTGATGAAGTTATCTTAGAGATTCTTGAAAATTACCCTGGAATTAGTTCTCCTAACCACACAATTCCCAAGAGCTTGTGAGATGCTGTCCTACGGCACCAGGAGATGGAGGTAGCAGTCTCATTCTAAGAACCATCTGAAATGGTATAAAAATGCAATTAGTTGATGATGAAGCTGGTAAGTAACCACAGATTAGAATCTCATTCCCTCATATTCTCAGGCCTTTAAAAAAATTATTATTCCAAGGCCATTCAATTCAAGTTCAAAGACCCAAATACCTATCCTATCCTGTCTCAAAACTGACTTTCATCAATAAAGTCACCAAAGCTGAGTTTAACACACTAAGCTTCTAGGTCTCAGTTATGAGAAATCTTTGAGTCTCAGTTATGAGAAAGGGTGAGTCCATTTAAGTCTGTGATTTTCCTTGGAATACTTCCTTTGTCAATTTAACATTCACCTTCCTTGACCCTCCTCTCATGCGGAGTCATGCAGGCATAATTTTATTAGCTGTTCCTCAGCTCACATTCCATAAAACTCCTACATACTTCACTTGCCTTCTGTTGTCCCCCTTCAAATTTAAACAATGTTCTTTCCTTGTATAGACTCATTTCCACATGGAGTTCCACTAAGACCTACTGGAATGAGAAAATAGCCTTAACTGATATATGTGCTCAGGCTTTTTATACTGCCAGGCATTATCCAGATGGTATCAGCGATAACAATGTCATAAACTATAACTTTCAACAATCTCCAGTTTGAAGTATGGAAGCAGCCTATAGCCATACCACCCCGAATGCGCCCGATCTCATCTGAGATATGGAAGCAGTGCTTTCCACGGACAAAAATTGCAAGAGACTTTTGCTTAACAAATATTCAATTACATTTAAAATTGACACATTTTGTCATACAGGAAGCAAATGTATTTTCCTTGGAAAGTTCAAGAATGTATCCACAAAAAGGGAATTTTTAAAAAATCTCAAAAGTCATTGGGGTACAGGTGGTTTTTGGTAATGTGAATAAATTATTTTGCAGTGATTTCTGAGATTTTAGTGTGCCGATCACCTGAGCATCTATGCCATGCCCAGTAAGTTGTCTTTTATCCCTCACCTGCCTCAGAACCTTCCCTGCCAAATATCCAAAGTCTATTAACTCATCCTTATGCATTTGCATCCTCATGGCTTAGCTCCCACTTGTAACTGAAAACATACAATATTTGGTTTTCCATTCTTCAGTTACTTCACTTAGAATGATGGCCTCCATTTCCATCCAAGTTGCTGCAAAAGATATTGTTTCATTCGTTTTTATGGCTGAGTAGCATTCCATGGTGTGTATATACCATTTAATTTATCCACTTGTTGGTAGATGGGCACTTAAGTTGGTTCCATATCTTTGCAACTGCGAATTGTGCTGCTATAAACATACATTTACATGTGTCTTTTGCATATATATAATGACGTTCTTTCCTTTAAGTAGATACCATGTGGTGAGATTGCCAGATCAAATGGTAGTTCTACTTTTAGTTCTTTAAGTAATCTCCATACTGTTTTCCACAGTGGTTGTATTAATTTACATTCCCACCAGCAGTATAAAAGTGTTCCCCTTTCACCACATTGATGCCAACATCTACTGCCTCTTGACTTTTTAATTATGGCCATTCTTGCAGGAGTAATGTGGTATCTCGTTGTGATTTTAGTTTGCATTTCCCTGATCATTAGTGATGTTGAACATTTTTTCATGTGTTCTTTGGTTGGTTGTCTATTTTCTTTTGAGAAAGTCCTTTGCCCACTTTTTGATGGGATTACAAATTAGGGAATTTTAAAGAGAACAAAACAAAAATCACACACACAAAATCATGAGACCTTTTTATTTAAACAGAAGAAAGAAGGGAGTGAGAGAATAAGGGAGGGACAGAGGAAAGGAGGAAGGAAGGAAAGAAGGAAGAAGGTAGGAAGGAAGGAAGGTAGGTTATCTTTGTCAAAAATGTAATTTTATGTAATGACTAACCAATAACTGGATGCATGCCTCATTAAGAGAATCTTCATGTCATATGAGACACATATTATAAACAAGGAACAAAGGTAATTATTTAGTTTGTTTATGGATACTTAATTATGTATTTAATAACTTCTACTTTTACATTACTTATCTTTCTTCCTTCATCTGAACTCACTATGGGTTGACCGTAAATACTCATGTTCCCTAAGGGAAAATATGAAACAACAACCACTCCCCCTCCCACTACACACACACACACCATCCAAATGTGATAATAATAATTCAAATTATTTTGACAAATTTGATCCATGTCATGCTGGTACTATACCTGACTCTACAAACACTGCCAATTTTTTTTTATCTCTAATGAACAAATTTTCTTTAGTCTTTTAATCTATTCAGGTAGTAGCAATGCTACTATTTTCATTTCAGGAAAATGAAAACAACAAATGATATGAACCAGTTTGAGGAAATCTTACTCGAGGTTTAATTTTCTTCGACAGTTCAGATTGTTCTCTGTGGTAGGAAGCCAGAAACAGCTGATGAAAATGCTTTACATATGCATATGTTCACACACCAACATACACGATTAATCATATATGACACACACACAGAAATACAAATATACCCTTGTAATGTTCAAATTAGTAATCAATGGGTATTAAGGTGCTTTAAATAAAGCATCTTGCTTTATTTCAATATCTTGCTTTACATGGTTCCCAGTCATTTCTTTGTCACAATGTCTTTTTAATAACTGTTTTAATTATTTTTAATTTATCCCTTCAAAAGAAACATTAAATTGTACACAATTATGCATTGTCCCTAAAAACAGCATTATTTTAGGGTGATTAAGTTTTTAAGATTTCTACAATAAATTGACATTGAAATTCAGAAGCAGTTTTATTTGTTTGTTTAGAGATGAGGTCTCATTCTGTTGCTCAGGCTGGAGTTCAATGGCTTTTCACAAGGGGCAATCATGGTGCACTCCAGCCTTGAATTTCTCTTCTCAAGTGATCCTTACCTCAGCCTTCCAAGTAGCTGGGACTACACATGGTAAAAATAGATTCTTTATTACATCTTTTAATTTACATTTACACTGTCTCCTATTTTTGTATATTGTAGCTACTTAATTTTCTAAAAAATGTTAAGAAATAGGTAATAGATGGATGAAGAAATACATCTACTTTTATATGGAGTCTTGTCATGCTAGCCAATCAGTTTTATAGTATTTTCTCTCTCAGTTGACTAACTAATTGCTTGAATTAACTTAGCCACCTAGACTTTAAGACTAGGCAATCTAGAGAATAAGATACACTTTAATAACACAAAGACATACCTAGAAGAAAATAAGGACACTTCTTTACTGTCTGCTTCTAATCTCTCTCAAGAATTAGGTAGTTAAGAAGTAAATTAGGAGGAAGACAAAAGAATTGAGTAAAATTCTACAGAGTTATTAATGTCCCTTGCATTTAAGCTGAAGAGACAGATTGATCTATTACAGAGGTACAGAGCATGCTTTCTGGAGTCTAACATGTATCATTCTTAATTCTACAACTTTCTGTCTGTTCAAGTTGTTTTACCTCTCTGAGCCTCACGTAGAAAATGGAAATGCACCTATCTCTTTGGACTCTGGTGAATGTAGAATGAAATAATGTATATAAAAACTCTTAGTAGAGTGCTGATCACAAAGTAGATATGTTTATTAAATTATTGACCTGAAAAAAATCATTTTTGTAGAAAGGAAAACTAAGGAGGATGAAAAGTGGAGGAAGTACCTGCCTTCGGATAAACAACGTATCTGGCCAAATCTCCCTTTAGATGCCTCATAGGGTCCCGCTTTCTCAGTAGATGACACTGTCATGTCATTAGGAACGATTTGCAAAGCCCATTCATGACCAAATGAAACAAATTCCTAGATCAATTAGTCATGTTCACGCTGATCACAAGGGAGTAGAGTTACTTTTTTCTCACACATGTTCATCACTTCTCTCATCTAGGTTGCTCTCCAGGTTTTCTTCCCATTCTGGGTCTCCTGTCTCACCAATACCTTCTGACAGAGTATCCACTTCTTTCTTCTCATTTTTATCACAGATACCTGAAGCTGAAAATGTTTCTGAAAATCAGCAACACTATCTTATTTTTCCTTTAAAATCTGAAGAAAGCAAAACAAAACATAGTAAAAATCTATGGTGTCAATGAGAAAAGGAACACTTACTATGCCAGTACTTAAAGGAACTTTACTAGAGAAAGTACTTTCTTCTTCCTCTTATGAAGCATGCCTATTTTATATTTTTAACAAACAGAATTTACTAGGAGTATACAGCAATGGTGGGAAACACTAGCAACAGCTATGATTGCAATACTTAGCCACGTTTTCCGGGTGGGCAGATCATATAAACCCACCCTGTGCAATGACCTGGACAGTGACGATGGGTAAATGGTTTTGAGTGGGTTGTTTGTCCTCCAGAAGTGGCAGGAGATGGGGGTCCCATTTCATTCAGATAGTCCTGAATGTTCACAGAAAAGGAATCATAGAAAAGAAATTACTGCTGGGGAGGAAAAAAAGAAGATATTAATTTTATTCTGTAATTTGGGAAATCTTGATTGAGTATTACTTCTGTTAGTACTACAAAAATATACTTTTTTTCCATTTAAAAAGATACCCTGACATATCCATTATTTTTAAAGTGATATTTAACCACAGGGATGCTTAAATAACACCACTATTGACAACGAAAACTGGAAAGATTTATGTACAAAGCGTTTCTCTTTCTTCACAGATAAACTTTGAAAGATAAACTGCTTTTTAAATTAAAAGTGATTTTGTATCTACATTCTCTATGTAAAGCTCAAACTTTTTGCACTTTATACCGTTATATATTTTTTGGTTAAAAGTTAAGATTTGCGTATAGACGTACAGTGAAACCTCAATTAATGCTACTTTAAATAGAGTACTGTCTTCTTTATTGTTTCTTAAGCTCCAAGTTTTGGTTTGAAGTCTAGGAAATTGTTTCCTGGAAAAAAAATCTCTAGTTGTTAACTAGTCAATACCTGTTCATTTTTAAAATACATGTTCTGAACTAAAAAGAATAAAATGATTACTGCCAAGTTGGCATTTCAAGTGATGTGGTAGAATCTGTAGTCTGAGCCTTCACATTTACACCTTTGCTTTTGGAAATAGCAATGAGAAAAGAATGCACAAAGGGCATCCTTGGATTTAAATTAGAAATGGTCAAAATGATAGGACTTCTCAGAAAAATGTGGGGTGTTAAACAAACGGACTGAAGGGACCATCCTTCCCCAAATTCACTGGGGAGGGACACAAATCCTTAGTCAAAGCATACTGAAATAACTTCAGTGATCACTAAAAGCTCTAATTTTTTGTGTCATTGTTAATTGGTGGTGCTGACGCACAAAAATAAGGAATATACCAGATAGAAAGCTGAGGCAAGTGTCACCTATTTCCATGTGTCCCGGTCCCAGTTTCTTCTGATTTGTGTGGCTAGACTTAATATGCAAAAAGTCATTTAATATTTTAGCATCTCAAAGAGAAGCCATTGAATATCTAACTGACAAGAAATGATAGTACAGTAATCCCCCCTTATCCATACGGGATACCTTCCAAGATCCCCAGTGGATGCCTGAAACTGCAAATAGTACTGAACGCTAGATATACTATGTTTTCCCTAAATGTACATACATATTTATACATATTTCCCTAAATTTATACATATATTTATACATATTTATACAAATTTATACATATTCCCTAAATTTATACATATTTCCCTAAATGTACATACAGGTTTAATTTATAAATTAAGCACAGTAAGAGATTAACAATATCAAAGAAGAAAACAGAACAATTATAACAATGTACTGTAATTAAAGTTATATAAATGTGGTCTCTCTCTCTCAAAATATCTTGTTGTACCATTCTCCCTAGTTTTGGATGGTGTTGACCACAGGTAAGTGAAAACTCAGAAAAGTGAACCCACAGATAAGGGGAGACTCCTCTATATTTGGTCTAAGCCAAGAATTCAGTTCCTCTCTGTAAATAAGATAGTGGCATATTCTCCTGAAACAGGATGTGAGGAGCAGCAAAATGCAAGGTGCAGGATGTGAAAAGATGGAAAACATGTTTGTAAATACAAAATGCAATCAAAGTTTCAAATAATGTTGAATTCTGTAAAGTTTAATAATGTTTCTGCTTCCGGTAATTCAAGTAAGTATTCATATCAAAGGAGAATGTATATAAATAGTGAATTACTCCAACATTCAATATTTCCACTAGCCTATAGACTCTATTATTATAGAGTATGAATTTATTTTTTTCACACACGGAAATTGGTGTGCAGTAGATGCTTGATAAATACTCATCAAACAAATACATGTCTGCTTATTTTTTGCAATAATTAAATAGCAGGAACATGTTGTAAGTTTGTTTCAAGATTAGTTAACTCTAAGTTTGATAGTTGAATGTTAAGAGAAATTACTAAATAGCAAACAAAAGTAAGATTTTGTGGTGGAAAAACATTTTGCAGGGGCGGCTATGAGGGACTATATTGGAAAGACCCTCCCAAATGAAAAAGCACTATGAATTTATATAGCATTTAATATGTGCAGGGTCCTGTTCTAAGTTCTATACAAATATTAACTTTTAAAATACTCGTAACAACTCTGTAATCTATATGTTTTTATTATCCCCACTTAAAGATGAAGGAATTGAGAAAGAGAAAGGTTAAGTTGCTCAATTTCAAATAGCTAGTAACTGGCACAGACGAGATTTAAAACCAGTTTGGTTTCAGAATCTGTGTTCTAAGTTACTCTATCTATTTCTCCTGGGGAAAAAAAAATGTAAGGCTATTACCATATTTTTCATATATAGGGCTGCATTAGTTTCTTTGGGCTGTTGTAAAAATTACCACAAACTGGATGGCTTAATACAATAGAAATTTATTCTCTCACTGTTCTAGAGACTAAAAGTCCAAAATCAAGGTGTTGGCAGGGGTATGCTCCTCTGAAAGCTCTAGAAGAATCCTCCCCCTAACTCTGTGTAGTTTCTGGGGTTGCTCATAGTCCTTGGCCTTCCTTGGCTTATAGCTGCATCACTCCAATTTCCATATGCCTTTTGTGTATGTCTTTCTGTGTCCTCTCCTTGTGTTATAAGGACACCAGTCACTGGATTTAGGACCTATTCGAATCCAGTATGACCTCATGGTAACTTGAGTATTTCTGCAAAGGCCTAATTTTCAAATAAGGTCACATTCACTGGTGCTGGGGGTTAGCAATTGGACATGTCTTATAAGTGGCACAATTCAATCCACACAAAGGATCAGCCTTCTGTTAACATTAAGAAAAATGCTTATCATGAAAAACCACTTACAGTAACATTAGATTGAATTTCTTAATTATGTTCATTTCAAACTATTTAATAAAGTAATGAGGGATTTTACATGCTGGCCTGTAAATTTCTCACCCTAAGTTATTTTTTTGATGCTGGGATAGCAGACAAAAGGCCAGCTTGGAAGACATCTAAACCAGACCTCATACATCTCATTCTGTCACCCTGGCGCCAGGAGACTTCTTCAAAGGGGAAGGAGAGGCCATTGAATGTTGGCATTGCCACCTTAAAGCGTTAAGACTATTTTTCTCACAGTTCTCCATAAGTCAGGTTGGTTTTCTGACATTTCCCTTTAGACCACTGAGAAACTAACAGCTGCTGGCAGGTAAAGCACCATCACTGCCTCTAGCTCCTCCACAGCTCATATTTCAAAATGTCATCAGAGAGCTGCTGCTGTGTGGACCTCAAGGGGAAAGACCCCTTTCCCCAATAATAACCTTTCAGAGAGATGAGTATACTCCCGGCACTTTAAGTAGACACCAAATTGAGATTTGCAGTGGAACAAAAAAGATAGGTTTGTAAATGGCACCCTATCTTCCTTGAAATAAATTATGTTTGATAAACGAAGTCGGTCTTCCAGTTAGCAGGATGGGGCAGCCCATACAGCTAGAATGGTAGTGGGGCTGGAGAAGTAGGGTGCTGGGGAAGAAGCATGGCACTCAGAGAAGAGTCTAGAATGGCTCCCAGGAAGCAGGATTCACAAAGGCCCTAGGAGACTATTCCTAGGAGAACATAATGCAGTAAAAGGCCACGCAGGTGGCACATTACTTCTTATGCCACTGTCTTTGAAGAATAATTGACACAGCAAAAGAAAGAGCATTAAGAGGGTGCTGGCAATATCAATCATGTGGAAGGGAATTTTTACAATATGAGTGTTAAGTTTCCGAAATTTGTAAACTCTGAGTTTTTGCTATGAAAGGAAATGTAAGGAATTTGGTAATTATTGCTTATTTTTGAACATTGAGGTCAATGTGGCAGATTATATTTTCCAAATTTATGGTAGTAGAGCTGGTGGAAGGAGAGATATTTTTGTAGTGATCTCAGGAAAATACAATCTGATGTGGTCAGATATTTTCTTCCTTCTTGTGTAAGTACAAGTTATTTCAGCTGCTTAAAATACTCATCCTGTCTTTCCGTGTATTGATTTATCTTTACGACTCATTACTGCTGGTTTTCAACTGTCATTTCATGTTCCCTGAACTTGGAAATTTGATCTTTAAAACTGTCTTATTTCCTACCATAAGCATTTGATCTTCAGGTTTACAGATATTGGTTATGTAAAAATGAATCAACACCTACAGCATTCCAGTGGAAGCTACTCGAAAAGGAGCCTGACTAGTGCTACCTAAGATGCTTTTTATATGTGTTGCCACCCTGCCTGTCAACCTGGAATGGAAAAGCAAGTTTCTTTTATAGGCGGTTTATAATGAGATTGGAAAATGTTGGGGCTCTGGAGCAAGATGCCTGGGTTCAAATTCAAGCCCTATACTTACCAGCAATAAAAGTTATTCAGCTTTTCTGTGCCTCTACTGAAACGTCTTTAAATGAGAATAACAATGGTACCAATAATAGAAGTTATAGTAATAACTGCATAAGTAATACACATAACATGCTTAGAACAAGTTGTGACAAAGGCAACACACAAGAAATATTGGATATTATTCTGAATACTTTCCAACTGAAAAATTCACCTGAAGCCAGTGAGATGAAGAACTTGGGAATTTAGAAAGACAAAAACACAGAAGCACAATGCCCACATGACACTGTATTAAGTAGTATCTGAGTTACTGCAGGAGAGTGGGAATATGAGGAGTGTTTAATTGGGTTATACAGAAGTAAGTAAAAATTACTTAATGGGAACTGCATTTTCATTCCAGACTCTAAATAGGGAAATGACTTTTCCTGCCAAAAGTGGTTTAAAACACATCTTCCATTCTCCCTTCTTTCCCCCACCCCAGTAAAACCTGGAGGTGGTCTCTGTCAATTTTCTTCAAAATGCCAAGCGAGTTAAGGCAGTGGGCTGACATTCTCTCTTCCTACACTGAAGTATAACTTCTCTGTTCCTTTTGATACTCACATCAGATTATACTGCATAGTTCATTAAAATTGGTTATAAAGAAGTTCACATTAGAGGATATGAATGAGCTCTTAATAAATCATTTTGAAATCTTGGGTTAAAAAAAGAACATATTGGGTATTGTTATGTAACCAGTTTATTGAGTTAAACATGGACATCAAGAGGAAATGGCTATAGTTTCTCACAGTTTCTTGCTATTAGATCTCCCATCACCAACAGAAAATCATATCAGATCTGAATGTTTTTTGGCCACCTTCATTGTTAAGAAAGTCTTATTCTCAAGTATTAAATGTCCAGTCAAATCTAATACTATAATTCCAGTCTCATAACCAATCAAAGCTTCTCTCACACCTCAGACTCCATGGCTAGAAAACCTGTAAGGAAAAGTGGGAAGTGGAGACCTTTTTACTCTTCATGTTCCAGCCCTCCTACATTTGCTCTGGTGCTTCTAGGTCATCATTCCTACATTTTCAAGGGTGGAAGGAAGTTAGTGAGCAGAAGAGGAGGTAAAAGGAGAGAAAGTTCTTACTTGACTGGTACTGTTTTACAGTGGAAATTGTAGCACTCTGGAAGGCTGATGCCGAAATAGCAATATTCTCTCTTGAAAGTTCTTCAAATATCTCCCACATTCTCCTCTCCAGCTGCTCTCTTCTTGCAAATGTCCCACACAGATCTCAGAGTCACGCCATCTGAGAGCCACCTTGCCTACATTACTCAACAACCTCTTAATCTAAGGAAAAACTCATATCTTTTTCCAGAAAACACTGGAAATAAAAGACATCCCCTATGGCGCCCTCTCTCTCTCTCTCTCTCTGTTCTGCTTCTCAGCTAACACCAGACAGCTTTGAGCTATTTCTTTTACAGTGAGAGTCAGGCATGAGTGTTTATACCTCCCCACCCTCTGGATGGTTCTCTTGGAGTCCTATTTATTTGGCTTAAGTTGAAGAAGAGCATATTCTCCCCACCAAGAAATGGGAGAGGAGAAAAAATAGCACTCCAAGATTTTTCTTAAGGAAATCTTCATTCATCAGTTCTCACCCACTAATTTACTAGCCTGCTGTTATGTATAGGCTGGAGGTGGTGATAGGTTAGATGTTATGGAACCAATTTGGGCCTCCTTCCAACAAATTCTGCCTAGATGGTCTAGCACCTTTCTAGAATGTGTGGGCATTTAACACCAACTGTGCTCTGCTTTGGAGCCCCAGCCAGACATCAAAACCAGCAGGAACAGTCTCACTTACTTCCCTGCTACAGTTCTAAAATGGCGGCTGAACTGCCTATTACGGCCGAGGTACTGACTCCCGGAAGAAACTGGCAGATGAACAGAAAACTGACCAAATTTGATGTTTATGCATCACATTTATTCTCCATAACTTCCGCTCACCCATTCCGCAAGCTTTTATTACTTACATATATTTGGAAAGCACCAGGAGTTATTCTGGAGAATTTAATTAAGTAGACGAGACAACCTTTGCTCTTGAAGAAAGACTATTTCAGAGATCCTTTACTGTAATGCAGTGCTTCCAAAATTTATGTATGCCATTAGGAAGAGAGTAAAAGTATAACCTTTGGTATCTGAGAATATCATCTGAAATCGTGAATGTCTTCATTCTTTATATTGGTAAGGTATGAATTCCCTGAGGAGTTCATTCTTCCCCAAGAGTACACAAAAAGTGACATTTTAAAGGAATCGAATTTCAAATCTTCAAGTCTCTTAAGTGCACGGAAGCAAAGTTGATCTGCTGAAGAAGGAACATGTAGTTGAGTTCTGCCTGTTTTCCTAACTTTTCTTAAGTTTTCTTCCCCAACTTACATCTTATTTCATGCCTCCTAGGTGTTACCATCTTTCACTATTCTAGGAGCTAAAAACCCCAGAACAGCCAAAATGTAGCAATGATTTTCAAATACTACTTTTGATTTTGAAAAGGTGAATGATTCTGATGAATGTGAAAAAAATGATAAATATTTTGTGATTCAGTGTTTTCCAACTATTTGCATATAACAAAAGTTACAGGAGCACATAATTAAGCTGTCAGTTGATAAGTCATTAGTTTTTAGTGATAGATCACTATGTTGCTTTGTATACGTGATTACAAAATAATTTAAAGAATTGAGAGTTATTGCTATAACCCCTTTAATTCTTACTTGTGTGAACAAGATTTCTTAAACTTCACACCAGTAAAAAGAAAAACAGAATTAATGTTGAATATCATTCTAACAAGTAATATGATTTATCCTCAGAAATATAAACTAATTGTAAAAGTCCATTCATAAACATATATGCATTTAATACAATTTTACTGTTAATGTTTAATAAATATTAAAGTTAGTATTTAATAAGATATGCTTCATATATTAATCCTTCATATTTCATAATACATCCTTCATATATTAATGGTTTTATATTTATATATAATATATTATATATCTGTGCATGTCCAAAATGTTATTTTCATAAGGTTGCTCATTGCAGCATTGTCTGTAAAAGCAAAAGCTATCCATGATTAGGAAATTAGTTAAATAAACCCTGGTAAAGCTATACATGAAATACTATACAACTATAAAAAGAAAGTAAAAGAGCTGCCTACCTAATGACTGACATGAATTGATATTTAGGATGTGTTGCCATGTCATGATGAACAGTAACAACACCTCCCAACAAGATACCCACATCCTAATTTTCAGAACCTGAGTCTTACCATAAGTGACAAAAGGGACTTTGTCAATGTGATTAAGTTCAAACTTTTGAGATGAGGAGGTTATCCTGGATTATCTAGGTGAGTCCTAAATGTAATCTCAAATTGTTTCCATAACAAGGAGCTGAAGGGAGTTTTGAGGACAGAAGAGAAAACAATGAGAAGATGGAAACAAATATTGGAGTGGTTTGGCTACTGGCCAAGGAATGCCAAAGGAGCCTCTAGAATTTGCAAAGGCAATAAATATATTCTTCCTTGGAGCCTCCAGAAAGAACCATCTCTGCAAACCTTGATTTTAGCCTTGTAAAATTTATTTTTGACTTCTGACCTCCAGAAGTATAAAGTATGTTTTCAAGCCACTAAGTTTATGGACACTTGTTACAACAATAATAGGAAATGAATACCATTGTTAAAAGAAAAAAAAAGTAAATTTTATATGCTGTGCTTTCTTTTATGAAAGAACAGATGAGGGCAGAAAAGCGTGTATTTATGTTTGCTCAAATATGCCTAAAATTACACCAAAAAAGTAAAAATAGCTACCTACAGGAGAAAGGAATAGAAACAAGACTTCTTGATGTTTGTGTTGTTATATTATTTTGGTTTTTGAACCAAGTGAAGGTATAAAATATTAAAAATAAAACAAAAAAATACGTAAAATTTAAAGAGGAAAAAGTGGAAGCATTTTATTTTATGTTGGAGGTTGGAAGCTCCTAAGGATTTGAAGATTTAGAAACCCTTTCATCTCTCAAGAAAGCTTGTTCTTCCCATCATCTATGCAATAATTCCAATTTGAAACTCAAAGATCAGCAATGAAAGCTGAGAGAGAGAGAGAGAGAGAGAGAGAGAGAGAGACAGAGAGACAAGATTCCAGTGGAATTCATTCGATGAGAGACAAGATTCCAGTGGAATTCATTCGATGACAGACAATTGGGTGATTTGTACATATAATGAGTAAATAAATAGATGAAGAGATATTTTTCATGATTGGAATTTAAATGGCTGTTATTTACTTTTTAACATCTATAAAGCTGACATACTGAAAAAAAAATAATTAGGCGATATAAACTGTAACTTCAATCTTTCCCCCAAATTTGAAAAAAATTTAGATCCTTTGTAGAAAATAAGACTGGAAATTAGTGATCTAAAATGTTCTTTTTTAAAAAGAAAAAAAACCTCTCATGTAGTTTGAGATAAACGTGTAATAAATGATTGAGTAGTGATGCACTCTGGTTAGTTATGTAGCCTGGTAAATCAAATTCCACTACCATTTTTAAAAAATAGATATCAATAAAATACAATCAAGATATTTTGAAACACAACCCAGGAAACAGGTGATCATTTGTTGATCATGTGATGTGTGTGTGTGTGTGTGTGCCCGTGCATACATCATTTGTTGATCATGTGATGTGTGTGTGTGTGTGCCTGTGCATACACATTCAGGCCTAAGCACTGCTTCACAGTCCAGGAGACAATCAGAGTCACAAAGTCTGAGGTTGGTCATGAGGAGCATTGGTTTTCTGAGTGCAGCCTCTGGATAAAGTAGGAAGACAGCTCTAGTGCAATGGAAGGGACACCATACCTGAAATCAGACAAGTGGGTTGGATTGTCTCTGCCACTGCTGGGAATCCCTGGTGAAATTATTGGACTCTAATTTTCATTTTCCTCCAAAAGGACAGTACCACACACTGTGCTATGGACCCATTCTATATCAATAGGCTTTAAAGGCACATGCTAGACCAAAGTGCTAGGCACTCAGTAAAGGCACAATGTAAAGGCACACAGTGCTAGATTTAATTTTATCCCCATCATTAGTACTTATAAAACTTTAAATAAAGCTCTCTGAACCCGTTTTAGCATTTTTATAATGGGGAATAACCACAACTCCTTATCAGGGCTGCTATGAGACTAAAATAAGGTATTATAGCACACATAGCACATAGTCAGCACATATAATTATAGTGAGCTGTAATTATACCACATCTCCATGTTGGGTTATTATTCAAATTAAATTAGTACCCAGATGTAAGCACTTAACACAGTATCTAGCATGTCATAGATACCAAAAATAAGTATTTTTTCAAGATGTTAGAAAGTTAGTGATTCTCCATTAAATTCATACACTGCGTTAGAACTTTAAAGTGGTAAGGTACAGTCTCTCTACCTTCAGTGATGTCATACAAATATTATTGTCTTCATTTTACAGAGCAAAGCAATACCATATTTACTAAATCACAAGAAATAGTTCATGTTGTCTCATGAACAAAAAGAATTCATGGGGACAATGGAATATTTGAAATTGAGTATCAATGTTGTTAGACTTCTCAAATCCATTCACTGCATAAATTTTAGAGTAATCTATGTTAATCACAAAAATAATCCCATTATTTCCAAACTTTAAACATTTCGACAGTTCCCCTATATCACCTACATACGAATTACAAACTACTTTACAAGGTGTGCTGGCTCTCTGTTATCTTATTTCCATCACACTCTAATGTCATCTCCATCCATTCTCTGCCTTATATTTTTTGATCTGGTAATTCCTCCTTACTTGAGTTGCCCTTGATGTAGGACTCTTGCTTTCCTTCATGATTTTAGTTAAACTATCGGCTTTGCCTGGACTTTCCTGTCTGGTCGCATCTCCATGCCCTTTTCACTTGCTTAATTCTTACTCATCCTTTAGAACTTAGCTTACATGTACTCATATCTGTTTTACCTACCTGCTCTCACTCCTTCCTCACCCCATCTCCCATTAGAATGTAAGCATCTCATGGGGGCTGTGATTATTTACCCTCAATTCCCCAATCTCTAACAGCACATAGGAAAGGGGCTTAACCAATCACTGTTGAATTAATATAAAAATGAAGGAACTGAAGCCCAGAAGGTTTATGCAATTTGCCTGTTTCCTGTAAGAATAAATGCCTCTATATTATTTTGTCTGTGGAGGCTACAGAAAAATAGTAATAGTATGTTAAAATATATGATATATAAATATAACGACATAAATGAATATAAATAACATAACCAGTAATAGTTTCTTTCAATTTAAGTGCTTTCAAATATGAAGGGAAAAGGCATTTACCCTTAAAGAAACAGGGAGCTCTTAAACTAAATTATAAAAGGACACTCATTCCATCTGCATAATTTATTGATCAAAAAATCTGTTGGAATGTAATAGACACGTAAGTACTAGAGTAGTGTTTTCCTAATAGAAAAGAAAAAATATATAAAGAAATATAACAAACTTGAATTTTCTTTCTCTCTGTATTTTTTAATGTTCCTATTTGTCATGGAAAAGAAGTAGAAAACCCAAGCTGAACAACACAGGAAAATAAATTAAATGAACACTGGCATGTTTAAAAACCAAATGGAAAGGAAGCAGCTCTTGCTTGTGCATAGAATGAGATTAGCAGAATACATCACAGACAAGATTCTCTGAAAGAGGGAGTAAAGCCAGCAGCAAAGCAATTAACATCTCTGATCATTTTCAAGTTTCCTAAAGAAACCCTACCAGACTGAAGCATGCACTCAATCATGCATTACTTCTCCAAGTTTGAGGCTAAATTAGTCAGAATAATGAGCGAATTGGTTAAATTTAGTAGTGATTCATAATAGTTGAAATTTATCATCAGAAACGTACTTTTTGTATAATATGACTATTTTACCCAAGATGGCCTCCTATGTAATCCCATGCTGAAATTTTAGGCCCCATAGTTTGGTTTGCCACCAAGCAAAATATCAGGGAAGAAGGAGCACTAGATTTGGACTTAAAGAATGACAGCCATCTCTATCAATTTTCAGACTCGTGACTTTATAAAGTGAAAGAAACACCGTCTACTTTTCTCATCTCATAAGGATGAATCCACATGAGGGGCTCAAAAGGTTACCATCACATTTCTTGGAATTCAGAATTGGTTCATGATCATAAAATAAAAGCAAAGAGGACCAGAAAATGTCTTGGTGCTATTATTGGTGGTGTTTTTGTTTGTTTGTTTGTTTGTTTTAGTTTCATTTGACCCAAATATTTTTTTTTTTGCTTGTTTACTTGCTATGATTTTAAATTATTTAAAATCCAATAATAAGACCAAAGAAGATACAAGAGTCAATTATAAAATGATGTGTGAAAAAAGGGACCATAATTCATTAGATCATATTCTGCTGCTATCATTTCTGTCAAAAATAAATTTTAGATGAAAAGGAGCAAAAAGAAAGCAATGAGAGGAAGATACCATCCAATATAAACAAAGAAATTCTGAAACCAACCAGTTCTTCTCAGGGTGTCTCCTGAAGTTTATGAATTATGCCCACATGATGATAATGATGCCAAAACGTGGCAGAATCAATATGATGATCAGACTTTGATTATGATTATGGTTATTACTTGGAATGACAAAAAGGGGAGAAGTCCAAAAAACTGTAGTTATCATTAGGATGTAAGCTGGAAATAAGAGGGCAATGAAAGAAAGAGACAGCAGGCTTGTTGTCCTTAGATGACCTTATCGCCTGGGCTGGAGTACAGAGGCCTGATCTCAGCTCACTGCAAGCTCTGCCCCCGGGGTTCATGCCATTCTCTTGCCTCAGCCTCCCGAGTAGCTGAGACTACAGGCGCCCGCCACCACGCCCGGCTACTTTTCTGTATTTTCAGTAGGGATGGGGTTTCACCACGTTATCCAGGATGGTCTCGATTATCCTGACCTCATGATCCGCCCGCCTCGGCCTCCCAAAGTGCTGGGATTACAGGCGTAAGCCACCACGCCCGGCCTGTGCTCAAGTTTTAAGAAAGAAGAATTTCTGAACGTATTGGAGCTTTTCAAAATTGAGATGAGTTAACAGATAGTGTGCTCACTGCATTGATGATTTTCTATTGAAAATTTTATTATTGCCTGATAGTAACATCATAGAGGAACCTGAAGTATTATAAATTTGTTGAAATAAATTATTTGTTACCGACTATGTTTAATATTAAACTTTTGATATAGGTAAAATGGGCAAATGGTCCCTGAGAGCGTGTGTGTGTGTGTGTGTGTGTGTGTGTGTATTAGATGAAGCAATCAAAGTGAAAACACTTTGAAAGCAGTGAGAGGACATACAATTATTAAATTCTTTAAAAATTTGCCTCATGCTATTCATAGTTTAAAATTCTGGTGCAAACATAGAAATTATAAATGATTTTTATGCTATAAGGGAAATAACCAATTGGCATGTGACTAATATGGGAAACCTTGTTGATTTATTCAAATAACCATAATCCAGGACATGCCCATTCAGCTGTTGTTAGCTTATTACTTGTATTAATTTTCTACTGCTACTGTAATGAATGGCCATGAATTTAGTGGCATAAAACAATAAAATGCATTCCTTTCAGTTCTAGAGATCAAAGCTCTAAAATCAATTTTATAAGGCTAAAAATCAAGGTGTCAGCAGGGTAGTGTTTCTTCTAGACACTCTAAAGGGCTACCTGCCTTTTCTAGCTTCTAAAGGCTTTGTCACAACTTTATTCATGGCCCCCTTCAACCTTCAAAGCCAGCAACTGTATTATTACCTCAACGTCTGGTTCCATGAGCACATCTCCTTCCTGGAGCACTCCACTAAATAGGACTCTCACTTGGATGATTCAGGATAATTTATCTGAAGATCCTTAACTTAATCACACCTGGAAAGTCCCCCTTGCCATGTGAAGTAAAAATATTCACAGGTTCCAGGAATTAGGACATATACAGTTTTGGAAGATGATTATTCAGCCCACCACATTACACCATAAACATTATGCTACTTAAGGTACTTAGGGCGTATGCTGATCATAATCACTGTAAAGAACAGTGGTTTGAGCCCTAGGGTTCAGAAGAGATCCTTAGGGTGTTGTCGAGGGACACAAGGGGGAAGTCAAGAGGCGAGTGCTTTTGTCTTGACCAGGGAAATTCTGCTTGTATCTATGGTGTTTATTAATCTTCTACATATGGTTTTATTTTCTTAAAAGATTTCACTACTCAAAATTTTAAAAAGAAGTTTAAAAAGGTAGCAATTACACTCTCTTAAAATTGTAAATTATTTTAATGTCAGACCACAGGATATTTTCTATTCTTAACACTCAGACTTATATCTCTCCTGGTGTATTAAAGTTCCAAAGCCATAATCAACTTTTCTTGTTCTATAACAATAAAGTTACCAACCAACAAACAAAAGCTAAATGGAATTTTTTCTTAGCCTTTATTGTTCAAACCTTTTTAAAATCACCTTTAGTGTAGAATTTCTTTTACATTGAATCCATTTCTTTTCTTAAAAAAATTGGTGCTTTATTTAACTTTCTTTTTAATTATTTCTAGTAAAATAAATATATACCAGACCACTGTTGGAGACTATATTGTAAAGGCCTAGAAAAATCCAATTAAACAATTATTTATTAGGCATTATACATAAGGCATTGCACTTAGTACTACATAGGGTGTAATTATGGATAAGGTAAAGCCCTTGACCTCAAGAAGTGTATTCAAGTAGGAAAAATTAGAGGCTACACCTAGTGTTAACTACCCATGTAATAAGGTGAGAGATAATTAATAAGTGCCCTAAGCAAAGTCCAATTAAAAAAAAAAATTGTGGGCTGGGCGTGGTGGTTCACACCTGTAATCCCAGCACTTTGGAAGACCAAGATGGGCAGATCACTTGAGGTCAGGAGTTCGAGACCAGCCTGGTCAACATGGTGAAACCCTGTCTTTATCAAAAATATAAAAAAATTTAGCCAGGCTTGGTGGCACACACCTGTAATCCCAGCTACTCAGGAGGCTGAGGCAGGAGAATTGCTTGAATCTGGGAGGCAGAGGTTGCAGTGAGCCAAGATCCCACCGTTGCACTCCAACTTGGGCGACAGAGCAAGACTCTTGTCTTAAAAAAAAAAAAAAGTCTGAAATGGCAGTGACTTTTAATCATGATGGTAGGCAAATCAGATGCAGAAATTTCCCTTTACACACACACACACACATACACACACACACACACACACCCCCAACATGTGGACATTTTGGTTATACATTTAAAAACAAATAAAAACACTCAAACTTGAAAGCAGGAAAAGAAATAATCAATGGAGGAATAAAGAGAGATCTCTTATGGCTGAGTGAGAGATTAAGGAATATGATCTACAGAGGATAGATAGGATCTATCTATCTATCTATCTAATCATCTATATCCATCTATTTCAGATTGAGTGAAGAATGAATTATGAAAAGTAAAAATAGTGAATGAGTTTGGAAAACTAAATTTAGATCACATTTCATAATGAGACTAGAAAAATCATTTGTTTCTACCAATTAGCATTCAATGAGCTGTTAGAATTGGGATGATAAATACCTTACAGGTATGTCTCCATTCCTCCTTGTATCTCTGTGATAGACAGAAGCAGAATTCCAGTGCTCTTCCGCAATGTGTCAGAGTGTAGTCATGGAATCACTCTTGACAGAGGGACCTAGGCAGCCTACGGTATCAATCATGCTGAGTCCATGATGTAACACTCATCCACCATCGGTGCACAGGTGATTTCTGAGTATGAAATGGAAAGACTGGTGTTTAACTTACAAACAGGCAGATATGCATGTTTCATGGATGGAAAAATCAGAAAGAATTGATGGAGGAGACAAGTAAAAATTAAAAAATATAATTAAAATAATATCTCAGATGAAAATTTCTAAGGCCCTGAATTTAATTTTAGCTAGGGAGAATTTTGGACAAATTTTCTCAAAGTAAATGGTCCAATGACTGCTTCAAAATGAATTTATATATATTTTTGAGGTATAAACAGCAATAAGGTTGGTCATAATTATTTTTTCCTTGCTGTTTTTACAGAATAAACCATGGCTTAAATAATCAAGACATCTCAAAATATGTTTCCCACATGATTTAAATATAAAGGCCAGTTTTAAAAAACATTAATATAGGATATTTTATTTTTCATCTTCACTACTCCCAAAAAGATTTAAGATGGATTCAATGATATGTGTCATACAACAAGATAATATAAATTAGAAGCAAATTTTTTAAAAGTTAAACAATTAGGACATAAATTAGAATTAGAAATAAACCTAACACGGGCCAGGCGCAGTGGCTTACGCCTGTAATCCCAGCACTTTGGGAGGCTGAGGAGGGTGGATCACGAGGTCAGGAGATTGAGACCATCCTGGCTAACACAGTGAAACCCCATCTCTACTAAAAATACACACACGCACACACACACACACACGCACACAAAAATTAGCCGGTGGTGGCGGGCGCCTGTAGTCCCAGCTACCCAGGAGGCTCAGGTAGGAGAATGGCGTGAACCTGGGAGGCAGAGCTTGCAGTGAGCCAAGATCGAGCCACTGCACTCCAGCCTGGGCGACAGAGCCAGACTCTGTCTCAAAAAAAAAGAAATAAACCTAATAAACCTAATACAAAAAATAGATTCCTATATTCTAAGCTTTATAGCATTCATTTATATAAATTCTGAAATTATTTCTACGTTCTTGAAAAAATGTTTTTCACTGCAAGAAATAGGTTTATTTCTTAGACAAGAAATATATTCCTTCTGAGAGGTTTTATAAGGACACCACAATATCATGAACATATTCCTCAATAACATTCAAATATTTGAGACAATGCATTTCACTGCTTCTTAAAGAGTCCCTTAAAAAAAAGGTGGGCTATTGGTATTATCCTAGATACAATTTAGAAGAAGCTATTCTATGGCAGTTGGAAAGAGATTGATGATCAAAAAAAAAAAAAAAAAAATACATCCAATTTGCAGCTTTCCGCTGTCTTGACTTAATACAGAGAAAGATTTTTATAGTATCTAAAGAAATAGATGTACTTAGGCTTTACCTGCTCTCTCAGCTTAGCTCTTGATAGATAGTGGATAGCAATAATGTTTTTGTTAGGGACATTTTTGGTTGGAGGGAATGGAGACCCACACAATTTGGTGCAAGAAAAAGATGTAGGAATACAGAGAGGACAGCCACAATTCAAATATAATAAATAAAGAATAGCTGGGCCCCATGGGAAATGTATCTGGGAAGTGCAAAGAGACAAGGCAGCTTCTGTATCTGTCTCCCTTTCTCTGGGCCTATCCAGTCATCTCTAACATGCTCTCTTTTGTTTTATTTTATTTATTTATTTTTTATTTTTATTTCAATAAGTTTTTGGGGAATAGGTGGCATTTGGTTACCTGCAAAAATGGCCATAATAAAAAAAAATTTTTTAAATGATGTTGGTATGGATGTGGTGATAAGGGAACCCTTTTACACTGTCGATGTGAATGTAAACTAATACAACTACTATGGAAAACAGTGTGGAGATTCCTCAAAGAAGTAAAAGTAGATCTACCATTTGATACAACAATCACACTCTTGGGTAATTACTCAGAGAAGTCATTATACGAAAGAGATACTAGCACAAGCATGTTTATAGCAGCACAATTCACAGTTGCAAAAAGATGAAACCAGCCCAAATGTCCATCAATCAACGAGTGGATAAAGAAAATGTGTGTGTGGGGGGTGTGTGTGTGTGTGTGTGTGTGTATACACATATACATATACCAATATATATTCCAATGTGTGTGTATTGGAATACTACTCAGCCATAAAAAGAAACAAAATAATGGCATTTGCAGCAACCTGAATGGAATCGGAGACCATTATTCTAAGTGAGGTAACTCAGGAATGAAAAACCAAACATTGTATGTTCTCACTCATAAGTGTGAGGTAATCTATAAGGATGCAAAGGCATAAGAATGATACAATGGACTTTTGGGACTCTGGGGAAAGAGTGGGAGGGGAATTATGGATAAAAGGTTCAGTTTTTAATTTATCTTCTTTCCTAATCATTCATAACCTTTTATATGCTAGCTTAATAAGTGGGTTATGGAAATATTTTTTGCTTTATCAAGGTATTTAATAATTTGTAATAAAGACTTCTAAATAAAATAACTTACAAACAAAGTCTTTACAAAATCATATTTGAAAAGGGGTCTACTTAACTTTAACATAATTTTCGGATAAAGACATTACTTCTGTTTTCTTTACATAATCAGTGCCAAAAGTATCAAAAATTCTTGACTTACCATTGCATACATTCATTTTATCCTATTTATCTGAACATGCCTCATCTATCAGTGTAATAATAACCACTCCACATCTAGATTATCATGTTTGAGTGCACCACACATTATTTCAGTGTTGGGAGCATTAACTTCTAAAGGCAATGATTAATGAAAATGTGTACTCTCTACTGTTGCAATCTTGCGAAAGATCTACAGAGTCTTGATAATTAGTCTACAGGGAAAATGAGCAAAACTTACATAAAGCTAAAAGAAGTAAGCTTATTCTGTGATTCTTTAGAATGCAGAATTAAGACAAATAGATGGAAAATTCACAAAGATAAATTTCAGTTCACGTAAGAAAGATCTTTCTAAATACTAACAACTAAATATTTAAAGTTAGGCAGACCCAAATTTGAATCTTGTCTCTCTTACTGTCTGGTCACAGAATCTTGGATACTTGATAAGTGTATTTCAGCTTCTATTATCTTTATAAATTTGGAGGAAAACAATGAACTGAGGTTGTAATGAAGATTAATTGTTAGAGTAGATAAAATACATTTAGCATAGTGCCCAGTTCATGACATTTAAAAATTGCTATGGCATCTACAAATCAGAATATAGGAAGGGTATTGATTGGGTTGTTCTCTATCAGTAAACCAGAAACAGAGTACCTTGTTTTTGACTAAAAGGTTGCAATAGACAACCTCTAAGTTTGTGTCAAATGCTAAGATTTTGGAATAATATTGACTATAGCAAAGTCTTTTGGCATGAAGGTTAAAAGTCTGATCCCATGAGCCATATCAACTTACAATTGATGATGCTACTACAAAGCTAATAGTAGAATACATTTACAGTTCTCACAGTCATGCGGTTTTAAAAGATGAGCACACACACAGGCACACGCACACAAATTAAGAAATGAATTAAGTTTGCAGAATATAGACTGTATATAATTCCTATCAAAATCCCAATTTGAACACAGAAATTGGAAAGCTAATTCTAAAATTCACATGAAATATCAGGGGATGCAGGAGGGCCAACCCAATCTGGAAGAAGAATGCCAAAGTATGAGGACACACACTTCTTATCTTCAAAATTTACTATAAAACCATGGTAATCAAGACAAGATATACCCATAGATCCATGGATTGAGTTGAAAGTTCAGACTAAACTTTAACATTTACTATTAGGGCCGGGTGCGGTGGCTCACACCTGTAATCCCAGCACTTTGGGAGGCTGAGGCGGGTGGATCACGAGGTCGGGAGATGGAGACTATCCTGGCTAACACGGTGAAACCCCGTCTCTACTAAAAAGGCAAAAAATAAGCCAGGGGTGGCGGTGGTCGCCTGTGGACTACTTGGGAGGCTGAGGCAGGAGAATGGCGTGAACTTGGGAGGCGGAGCTTGCAGTAAGCCGGGATCCCCCCACTGCACTCCAGCCTGGGCGACAGAGTGAGACTCCGTCTCAAAAAAAAAAAAAAAAAAAAATTACGATTGACAGCCCCATGCAAAAAAATAAAGATGCATCCATGCCACACAATATATACAAAAACTAACTCGAAATTCATCTAAAAGCCTGAATTTAAGAGCTAAAACTATTAAACTCTAGAAAAACATATGGGAATAAATTTTATAACCTTGGATAAGCAATTTCATATATATATGAAATTATATATAAGTATATGTAAATACATATTTATTTATATATGAAATATATAGGTATATATATATTTTTTTATATATATATCACCAAAAGCATAAGGTCCAAAAGAAAATAAATGAATAAATTGAACTTCATCAAAATTTTTTTCCTTAAAAAGCACCATCAAGAAAAAATCGTAAAAGGGGAAAAAATATCTGCAGTCATATATCTGATAAAGGACTTGTATCCAGAATATATAAAGAATTCTTACAACCTCAAAATAAAACACAGATAATTGAATTAAAAAATGGACAAAGAATTTGAATAAGTACTTCACCAAAGAAAATAGTCAAATGACCAGCAAGTGCATAAAAAATTGTTCAAAATCATTATTGATTAGAGAAATGCAAATCAAAATGACAGTAAGATACCACTCTACACCCACTAGAATAGTTAAAATTAAAATGAAAACAGACAATAACAAGTGTTGGTGAAGGTGTGGAGAAATTGAACCTTTTGTACTTTGCAGATTAGATAGTATAATGGTGCAGCCACCTTGGAAAACAATTTGGGAGTTCCTCAAAATTATATATGTAGTTACCTTACAGCCCTGTAATTTCGTTCTTAGGTATATATCCAAGACAACTGAAAAAAGAGGTTCACAAATTTTTTTACAGTTCCTAGGAGCATTATTCCTAACAGCCAAACACAGAAAACAACTGAAATGCCCATAAAGTGGTTAATGGACAAACAAAATGTGCCATATCCAAAAAATGGAATATTATTCAGCAACAAAAATTAATAAAGATTTTTTAAAGAGTAGTGTCATCTGCATTCTACCACCTTGGATTGCTGTTCAGGCATAAAAACCACAGTCTGTAAAGTACTCATCTCCTTAATGCCATATGTTGTCCTTACCAGCTGCTCTTTTTATACTCTATTACCTAATTTGGTATACACTCAACAGAGACGCATGTGAAAGCTGCAGAATCAGAGTATCACCAACAATTTCAAATAAAAGCATCTGATTCCCTGAGCACTGTGGCTTCTGCCAAAATCAAAATCCTCACATGGAGTCCTTTCTCTTACCCTTTTCTTACTGCCTCTCTTGTTCAGAGACAGATCTGAATGTACTCTGGAGAAACTTGAAGATTAAGAGCGAGAGAGAGAGACCAAAGTGAGTAAGAGTAGGTCCATTCCAATTATACAACAATAAGAGCAGGGAAATAAAAATAGCAATTCTCCAAAGTTTCTAAATAGTGTGTTCCTATGTAATACAGCTTTCCTAGTTCCTCACAGTACAGTTGCTACAGGAACTTGAACTAGAAGCTTAGCAGATAGGTCCACACGGATGAAGAAGAGCCAGGGTAAATTCCTTTGAAAAGTTTTGGTTGCTCAAAGCCACAACATACAGAAATGAAAATCTAAGCCTCCCCTTCTCTGTACTGGGATGAAGAGGTGGAGGCAGAGGGCGAAAGAGTTGAAGAAGTGAGAGGAGGGGTAGAGGGTCCACTACATCAGCAACTATAGAAATAATCCCTAGATTTCATTGCTACTTGGTGATTCTTAGGTGACATCCAAGGAGGCTAGTTGTCAAGGAAATGATATTACCTGCCCATTTCCATTCAGTTGGTAAAAACACAACAGATGTTTTAACAGATGTGGCCTAAGGTTGTGTGTGTGTGTTTGTGTGCATATACACCCATACATCCATGAGAGACTTCTCATTGTTATAAATTATCCTTATATTCAATAATTATTAATACTTTTTAAACATTTTTAAATTTTTATTTTAACTATGCAACGGCAGAGATATCCAATCAAATAAGAAGGAAAAAGTGAAGAATTACTGTTATTTTCATTATAACTATTCAAAATACAAAAGAGAGAAAAGGAGAACTTGAAGGCAGTAGGAGATTCAAAGAGTGGGATGGATATTTCAGATAAAATTATGCTAATGAGTTCACAGAATGTTTAAGTTTCTGCTTAGGATGTAAAAAGGGCCCCGAGTTTAATACAATATCTAAACTAGAGAAATTATAAATTGTTATTTAATTCTTTATTGTACCTGAAAGTCACTGTTGTTAAGTTGGTTTTGTCTTTGGTTGTTTTTGATTTGTTTTAAAGATTTTATAAAGGTGGGTAGGGGAACAGGAGAAAGGTATTATGTGTATATGTGTAATTTCTCGCATAAAATTTGCCAAAGATTCATCATTATATTTGCAAATAAGTAGGAAATTGCTTCTAAAGTTATCAGAAAAATTATTCTTCACATATAGAATGTTAGTTTTCATATCAAGACACCTAAGATCAGAAATGTTTATTTTATAAGTATGAATTTGAGCCAGATGCCATTGTAAATACATTTTAATTTCTATATTCAAAATTAAACAAGATATACTGCATTACAGTAGGATAAGACCAATTTTCCCAAATACTAACATGAGAATTCTGTAAATGCTAAGTCTTAGTTTCTTAAATATTCACCATATACTAGTGTCCTGTATGTATGTATATCCATGTGTCAGTGCTGTATGTACAGGCAATGAAAAAATATAATTTCTTACATACACATAGTGCATTTTTAGGCTGTTTATTTTTCCCTCTGTGGGGTGGTCATAAGTCATAACTAAAACATTTTATTTAAGAAATCCTAACAACGTATGAACATATATGAGATAAGCATTAACACTTTCCACTTGAGAAAGAGAGTAGAAAAGCAGAATAGTCATACAGAGCTACTTGAAAACCTTTATCCTGTACTCATAGATATTTTTGTCTGCTGCGCCGCATACGTTGTCTGCGTCAATTGCTCTAAGGGCAGCAAAGCTTCTCACATAGAGAAAACTTATTTCATAGGGGCTCTAAAAATTGCATCAGCTCACTTATTGGAAATGGGATGACAATTCTATCAATTTCTTTAATAGAGTTCACATTTTGCCAAGAATTAAGATGCTCTTGGCCATTTGTTTTGTTTTTCCACTTTTAAAACCATATTTGCTACCAAGGAAACTTGATTTGCGTATCTCTCTTCTACACAACTACTTAGTGACCCAACTTGTCAGAAACTACAGTATCTTGTAGCTGCTCCATTGACTCATTGGTTTCAATGACAAAGCAGAGGGAAGTTGGAGAGGCTGGAGTGCAGTGGCCGGATCTCAGCTCACTGCAAGCTCCGCCTCCCGGGTTCATGCCGTTCTCCTGCCTCAGCCTCCCGAGTAGCTGGGACTACAGGCGCCCGCCACCTCGCCCAGCTAGGTTTTTGTATTTTTTAGTAGAGACGGGGTTTCACCGTGTTAGCCAGGATGGTCTCGATCTCCTGACCTCGTGATCCGCCCGTCTCGGCCTCCCAAAGTACTGGGATTGCAGGCTGGAGCCACCGCGCCCGGCCACTGGTTCTTAACTGTTTCATCTTGGAAGTCATACTTGTTACTTCCACTCACAACCCATTGGTCAATATTAGTTCCAAGGATGCAGGAAATGTGGATTGCATATGGATGGCCAATGAGTAGTCACTGCCTCTGCCATAATAATTAAATTTATTTGATAAACAGAAAATATTCTAAGATTTTTTCAAAATAAAGGCTTTTTATAAGACTTTTTTCCTGCAAAAGTACAATTTTAGGAATTGAGAGTCATCCCATGAATTCATTTTTAAGAGTGTTTCTAGAAGAACTAAAAGAAAACTAGTCATCTTTGAGTGAATTTCTACACTAAGAAAGCAAAATCTTTTCTGAGTTTAGTCCATTAAGTAATTTTACCACAGTGAATTTTAATATTTTTCTGATTTAAATAAATGATAACTATTGCCAAACTGAGACTCACCAATTTCCTGTTACCAAAGAGTCTTTTTTACAACTGTTCTTATACTCATAGGCTCTTCGCATACCAACAAAAAAGTGTTACATCTTCTCTCTACGTAACTACATACCTATAAGTAAATATATATATATATAAAGCATATACATAATATATCAATACTATTATATAAAACACTATATACATATAAAACTATGATATATATACCATACACCCCTTTTTGGCATCCGTCGGGCATATTACATCATTTAGAATATAATTGCAGCTGATTTTGTTTTTACTACTGACATAGTCAAATTAAAATTAAATCCAAATATGGGAGAATAAAAGTTACTTAAGTTTTCTATATCCTTAATAATACACAATAGATGAGGAACAAAACAGCAAGATTTGGGTTTAGAGTTTGTCATCTGGTAGTTTATATTTTAGGAGAGAGATGTTTCATTGCTTTCTGAGCAGTGCCATGTCACTCCATGAGAAAATCAGATTCTGAGGGCTGACTTATTTTTTCACATGGCAGAAGAGAAGTGATAATGGATTGCTATCTTTAAAATGTCACAACGCTGGCTATAGTCATCAGAAATTTCCTAACCTACTATGACAAGGCTATTCAGCTAGGTCGCTTGCTGAGTAACAGTGCTTCTATCCATGATCTTTGCCAATTATTCCAAGGTAATTTTTATTTCATCCAAAATAACTTTACCCAGAGGGGGAAATAAATACAATAGTCATTTGAAATTATGCAACAATTAGGTAGAAAATTAATGCCTCATCCAGGCTTTTAATCATTCGTCTCGCTTTCACTATGATCAAGGTTATTTAGTAGTCCTGATGCTTTTCTTTAATGTAATTACTCAAATATCAGGTCCTAGAATGGATGAAGAATTGACTGCCTTCATCAACATTCATCCTAGCGTTTGTAATAGGAAACACTGAAGGCAAAACAAAAGTCTTTTTGGTGAGTAATATGAATAAGAATAAACAGGACTTTCTGTTTTTCTATAAGACCATTGTTTCAAAATATATATTCAACTTACGTCCACAAATGGATGATATTGTGTTTATCATACATTTTTAAAAGTTAGGTTATATTTAGAAGTATTTAATTGTACATTGAAACAATCTCAATGTTCAAAAATAAATTTTTAAAAATATTGGAATGCAGATGTCATTAAAAATAAGGCTCGTTACCTGACCAGTTGTTCACAATAACTTGTAATGGACAAAGATCGTTATATGACAGTTTCTGTTAATATATATTTGCATATGAAACATATATACAGTATACAATAAAATGTTTAAAAAGGTATTTTTAATGTTGGTTTAGTTTTATGTTGATCTGTTCTTCGTATATGAGATATAAGGTTAAGGCAATAATTACTGTGCTCTTTGTACAAGGCACTATGGTATTCACTTTATAAAAAAAATTATTTGATTTCAGCAACTATATTATAAATTGGATGAGATACAGTTATAAAGTATATGTATAAATGAATTAAATATGTATGCCAAGAATGTGTAGGTAATTTGTGAAGAAGCAGAGGTTTGAATCAGATAGTCTGCATGCTTGGTGCCTGCATGCTTAGTACTGTACTATCCCCTGTGGATTGAAATAAACGGTTATTTCTTAGGTGATGAAATAAAAAAAGGTGGAATAAACATTGAAAACTGAACATTCTTTTATGAATGAATTCATGTGCTCAAAAGCATATTTAAGGTACCACATGAAATGATGAATATTGGGACCAAGGGGTAAAACTTCAAAATTCTGTAGATAAGTTTTTCAATATTGACTTATTCCTGAGAAAACATAAGGTTATATAAGTACATTATTTTTGGTTCTTATTTAATGGGTTTATTAAATTAACAGCTAAGCTAATAGATTTTATCATTTTTTAAAAATAAATCATTGTAGAAAAAAGAATTGTGAACTGAGGAAGTGAAAAAGTTTGACATTTTTCTTTTTTATTTCCTTATCTGATTATGTTAAGAAAAAATACCAGTCATATGAATTACAAAAGTTTTAAAGCCTTCCTAAAATTAGCTATACTGTTTAAAAAAGGTGGGTGGGGGACCAGGCAGGGTGGCTCACATTGTAATTTCAGTAATTTGGGAGACCAGTTGGAGGATTGCTTGAGGCCAGGAGTTTAAGACCAGCCTAAGCAACAGTGTGAGACCGTGTCTTTAAAACAAAAAAGAGGATCACTATTTAGTGATATCTGAGCCTTGGCATAAAGATGCTTTACTATAAATGATACAATAAATATAGAAAATAAAGAGAAAATGCTAAAAGGGACTTAACATTCAAGACAAAATTACTTTGGCATGTATTATAGTCAACCTAATAGACTAAACTTTTGTAGTATTTGGAATAATAACTTATCAAAAACCAATTAAAATGTTTTACCACACAATAAGAGAAATTTTAATCTGAATGTGAAGACAATAAAGCTAGTCAAAAGTTATTGATTTTCTTTCAATTTTGTATATTTTAAGTGAATTTTTAATAATGTTTTATAATTACACAACAGCATTCAAGTTTAAAAGACTTTATACTCATGTAAATAAATAAGTTTTCACATAAAAATACAATTGATAAGATTATGACCTCTTGTATTACTTATGTCTACCATGAGAGAAAACATTTAGCCAAAAATTAAATAAAGAAATGAAATAAACAGTACGTGCACGAGAATGCAAATGGAAATCACCTACATAAGTATAGGATGAGGGAGAAAGAACTTAAAAGAAATAATTGTATAAAATATATATTAAAAATGCAACATAAGAGTTTTACTGAAAAGGCAGTACAATATTTATCGAAAGATTGTTCTGTAACTCACAAAATGAGTGTCCTCAAAGACAGTACTTACTAAACTAATTTCTATAGATAAATATGGTGATCTAGACATGGTCCGTAATAGTATTATAGCGAGAGAGTCAATATCCTTAACTTGATAATATCTATGAAACCTACAGATAACACATTTACTTTTGTTTTACTACAAAAGTAGTGAATGCTTTTACTACTGAATGCTTTCTCCTTAAGATCAGAAACTAGACAAGGATGACCATGCTCACTACTTAGATTTAAAATTTTATGGGTATCTTGGGTAGTGCAATAAGGCTGGAAATAAAAAAATTATACATATTTAAAACAAAAAGATTATTCTCAGATGACATGAATATGTATGCAGAGAATCATAGGGATTATAGAGAAGAAACTACTAGAACTAATAACTGTGCTTAGCAAGGTCACAGGATTTAAAGTCAATATTAAGTATATTTCCATTTACTAGCAGTTAAAATATAAAATATGAATATTAAATATATTTACCAGAGAACCTCAAAACATGTAATAGAAATGAACTAAATTAAACACTATATATTTTTAAAATTTTTGCATCAAAAACACTAAACTATTAATAAGAGAAATTAAAGAAGACTTAAGTAGAAAGATGTACCATGTTCATGAATCTACACAGTTATGTAAAGCCATCAGTTTTTGGACAAATCCATCTATAGATTCTAAGCAATAAAAATTAAAAACCAGTAAGCTCTTTGTAGGAACTGACAAACTGATTCCAGAATTTATATGGAAATGCAAGAGACCTAAGATAGTCAAAATAATTTGGAAACAGTTAGAAGACATATCCTACCTAAGTTCAAGACATATACCTTCATGCATTCAGGATGCTATAACAAAAAGACCATAGACTGGATGGCTTATAAACAACAGAAACTTATTTCTCTCAGTTTTGGAAGCTGGGCAGCCCAAGACCAGCAAATTCTGTGTCTTTTGAGGACCTGCTTCCTAGTACAGACAACTGTCTTCTCCTTGTGTCCTCACATGGTCAAAGGGACTTTGAAGCCTCTTCTGTAAGGGCAGTAATCCCATACATGAGAGTTCTGCCTTCATGACCTCATCACCTCCCAAAGGCTCACCTTCTAGTACCATCATATTGGGAATTAGGTTTCAACATATGAATTTTGGGGGACACAAAACTTCAGTCTATAGCAACATACTAGAAAATGACCATAATAAAGATAGTGTAATATTGTTTTACAGATAGACATAATGTATGCAATAGCAATAAAATCAGATTATAGTAAATTGATTTTTAACAAAGGTGACAAAGTAATTAAAAGATGATTTATAGTTTTTACACTAAATGATACTGAAAAAACTAAACATCTATATGGGGAAAACGAAATGAGCATAGACCACTACCTTATAAGCAAAAACTAACTTGAGCTAGATCATTGACTAGGCAGCAAAGCAAATAATATAAAACTTCTAGAAGTAAACAGAAGAAAAGTCTTTGTGACCTTGGGAAAGATACATTGTTTTTATATAGAACACATCAAAAAATGAAGACCACAAACAAATGCTAGATTTAATTAAAATTTGAACATTTTGCTCTTGTAAAGATACGATTAAAAAAGTAAAACAGTAGCCAGGCACAGTGGCTCACACCTGTAAACGCAGCACTTTGGGAGGCCGATATGGGTGGATCACCTGAGGTCAGGAGTTCGAGACCAGTCTGGCTAACATGGAGAAACCCCATTTGTACTAAAAATACAAAAAATTAGCTGGGCTTGGTGGCGCGACTGTAATCCCAGCTACTGAGGAGGCTGAGGCAGGAGAATCGCTTGAACCTGGGAAGTAGAGGTTGCAGTGAGCCAAGATTGTGCCATTGCACTACAGCTTGGGCAACAAAGCGAAACTCTATCTCAAAAATAATAAATAAATAGATAAATAAATAAATAAAATTTTAAAAATAAATAAAATGGTAAACCACAGACTGGAAGAAAATGTAGACATCTGACAAATGAGTCGTGTTTAAAATATACAAAGAATAATTTAATAATAATTTTTTTTTTTTTTTTTTTTTTAAATTTATTTATTATTATTATACTGTAAGTTGTAGGGTACATGTGCATAACATGCAGGTTTGTTACATATGTATACTTGTGCCTTGTTGGTGTGCTGCACCCATCAACTCGTCATTTACATCAGGTATAACTCCCAATGCAATCCCTCCCCCCTCCCCCCTCCCCATGATAGGCCCCAGTGTGTGATGTTCCCCTTCCCGAGTCCAAGTGATCTCATTGTTCAGTTCCCACCTATGAGTGAGAACATGCGGTGTTTGGTTTTCTGTTCTTGTGATAGTTTGCTAAGAATGATGGATTCCAGCTGCATCCATGTCCCTACAAAGGACACAAACTCATCCTTTTTGATGGCTGCATAGTATTCCATGGTGTATATGTGCCACATTTTCTTAATCCAATCTGTCACTGATGGACATTTGGGTTGATTCCAAGTCTTTGCTATTGTGAATAGTGCTGCAATAAACATACGTGTGCATGTGTCTTTAGAGCAGCATAATTTATAATCCTTTGGGTATATACCCAGTAATGGGATGGCTGGGTCATATGGTACATCTAGTTCTAGATCCTTGAGGAATCGCCATACTGTTTTCCATAATGGTTGAACTAGTTTACAATCCCACCAACAGTGTAAAAGTGTTCCTATTTCTCCACATCCTCTCCAGCACCTGTTGTTTCCTGACTTTTTAATGATCGCCATTCTAACTGGTGTGAGATGGTATCTCATTGTGGTTTTGATTTGCATTTCTCTGATGGCCAGTGATGATGAGCATTTTTTCATGTGTTTGTTGGCTGTATGAATGTCTTCTTTTGAGAAATGTCTATTCATATCCTTTGCCCACTTTTTGATGGGGTTGTTTGTTTTTTTCTTGTAAATTTGTTTGAGTTCTTTGTAGGTTCTGGATATTAGCCCTTTGTCAGATGAGTAGATTGCAAAAATGTTCTCCCATTCTGTAGGTTGCCTGTTCACTCTGATGGTAGTTTCTTTTGCTGTGCAGAAGCTCTTTAGTTTAATTAGATCCCATTAATAATAATTTTTAAAACTCAGTTCAAACTTAGAAAATTATTTCAGCAGACATTTCATCAAAGAAGATAAATGAATAAATGATAAGAACATGCAAATGTTCAATATTACTAGTTATCAAGAAAATGAAAATTAAAAACCTTAAGGAGACACCAACATGTAGCCATTAGAATGGCTAAAAAAAAAAAATAGACAGACAATACAATGTATTAAATTCTCTTATATTGCTCCTGGGAATGCAGATTAGTACAGAGTTTTGTAAAGTGTAGCAATAAAAGAACTAGTTTTAAATCTAACCTAGATTTTCCAATGACCAAAATTAGAATAACTACTGGCAACTCTTTGTGAAGTTGTTAGTCCACATTATAAAATTTTGGGAGGGCTTATTTATAGAGTTGAAGTCTATATCACTCTTTCTGACAGTAAACTGCATATCATAGTATCTATTTGTTGAATATATTTCCTGTCTCTAAAGAAAACTTTATCAACTGATTTCAAGGCAAAGGTACATACCATGCCTAAAGCTGCAGACTAGATAGAAACTGAGCTACTTGATTCCTAATCCTGGCTGTATCCTTTGTGTCCCTGAAAAAGTAATACGAACAATCAGAGGTTTAATCCTTTACATTGCAGAGTAGTTCTAAGAAAAATTTTAAAATCTCTGAAATAATATTTTTATATTTTTTACATCTTGCTGAATAGTAAATGTCAGGCCTCTGAGCCCAAGCCAAGCCATCACATCCCCTGTGACTTGCACCTATATGCCCAGATGGCCTGAAGTAACTGAAGAATCACAAAAGAAGTGAAAATGCCCTGCCCAACCTTAACTGATGACATTCCACCACAAAAGAAGTGAAAATGGCCAGTCCTTGCCTTAAGTGATGACATTACCTTGTGAAAGTCCTTTTCCTGGCTCATCCTGGCTCAAAAAGCTCCGCAACTGAGCACCTTGAGAACCCCACTCCTGCCCACCAGAGAACAAATCCCCTTTGACTGTAATTTTCCTTTACCTATCCAAATCCTATAAAACGGCCCCACCCTTATCTCCCTTCGCTCAGCCTGCC
Source organism: Papio anubis (assembly GCF_008728515.1). Lineage (NCBI taxonomy): Eukaryota > Metazoa > Chordata > Mammalia > Primates > Cercopithecidae > Papio > Papio anubis. The sequence continues at coordinate 90,873,486 of NC_044980.1, read as the reverse complement.
TGCACCCAGGTGACTAAAAAGCTTTATTGCTCACACAAAGCCTGTTTGGTGGTCTCTTCACAGGGACGCGCATGACAATAAACACACAATACCAGCTTACTACATACTTTTCAATACTTTACTGGAAAAGGAAAGAAAGATATAAACTAAGAGAAAGAGAACAAGATCAGTTCCATTAAAAAATTACCTTGAGATTGTTGCATGAATCATAAAAATCTACTAGTTTCCAATGGCACAAAATTACCACAAAATCTAATTTATTGCACAAAGCAGGGGAAGTAGAGAAGAAAGGGGAGGAAGTTAATTCTACATCTGTGTGTGCCCCCCATTGGCTTAAGCTGAAGCTGGGTAAAGATACTCAAGGCAGGAGACCCCTAATGCTGGTGTCAAAGCCTTTGTTAAATCGTGTTGAAGGCCCACCCACAGATGATCACTTTGCCTTATTTGATATGCAGATGTTGGTTTTGGAATTAAAAACAAAACCAAAAACAAACCAAGGCTTATTTTTAAATGAAGAGACCTGCAGCTATGGTTAGAAAAGGTAGAAAATAGTCCTCTTAGTTAGCTAGTAACTTTAATAATTCCCAGGAGCACTAGTAATTATCAAAGCCAAGAATTGTTAACTCTCCCCTCAGTCCATTTACAAAACAGCATCCTATATAAATAAAAATATCTGTAAATAAAACCATAAAATACATTGGTTAATAATATGGCTATTAAAACACACACACACACACACACACACACACACACACACACATCTAAGGTCCTTGTTTTGTATTTTATAGATCATAAAGTCAATTCCTTCTCCTGAGATGAGGTGAAAAATTAGTATCATAAAGTACTTAAATATGCTGAATTCTATCCTATAGGAGAAAACAGAAATCCATTATTTTACTTTCATTTTGTTCTAAAGTAAAATTCAGGCTAAAATTTTTTCCGCTACTTTATAGTAGCATGCTACTACTATATATATGCAGCATTTAACTCATACAGCTGCATGTACAAAAAAAGTCATTGAAAATGAGTGTAATCAAGCACCACTTTAAGAAGAAGAAATTTATTCCCAAGGTGATACAGTTAACAATGATAATATAAGCAAAATTAAGTTTTTTTTTTTTTTGCTTATAAACTGTCTGGCATATGCTTACATTTATCTTCTATTGATAATATGAAGTCTATTTTGTTGCCTCAAAAAAGGCAAGCTCAGTGGGAATTCTGCATGTCATATTAAGGCTTTTATTTTCAAATAAAAATATTAGTTTTGATAAAAAGTTAAATATAAAAAGACTGTCACTGTGAAAGAGGATCTAAATTGACAAGCCATTCCAAGAGATGCACAATATATTTTTTACATAAACTCTAACTGCCAACAATGGATGTTTTTTAAGGAGGCAACCTTTTCTCTGAAAAGATCAATGCAGTATATGCTGCATTTAAGCATTTTCTGATTATCAGTTTGTCATTCATTTAGAGCACATCTAGAGAGTGTGAGGATCAAATAGATGGGAAATGACCCTGCTGACTGAGAGCACTGCATGCTTGCTTAACTGCAATCCATAGCATTGGACAGAATCTTAGAATACATGTAGAAGGTGGGATGGGACGAGAAACCTCCAGGCAAGAAGACAGTGAGTCATTTATATAGCTGATTAGCTAGTAGTCCGTCATGATTTACAATAAGTACTCTTCTACACAACTACTGCAGCCTTAAATTTTCCAGCAAACCCAACCCAGCAGATAGTTTTTTCTCAAATAAGAGACTGTGTATAAGTAAGTGGAAAACTTCTTTCAAGGTGAAACAGTGATCTCCATCTGTTCATCCCTGGGGAAAAATTTTATATTTTTGTCAGCAGAAGCAATGAACTGGAAAAGTGTGACAATAAATTGAGGCTTACGCCACCTTTGATGACAACAATTTGTGTTCATTTGTTCCTCTGTCAAACTGAGTTCAATTAAAGAACTACAAGGTATAAAACTAAATCTTTAGGAATAGGTAGCAGATTTCAAAAATCTTAAAATTTATTTTTCTTAACCAAAAATTTTAAATTTTCTTCCATGTTCTTCAATATCAGATGTGTGTAGTGTACATTTCCTTCCCCCTTCTCTATTTCCTTATCTCCCTACCTACTTTGACCATGGCATCTTATGGCTCATTTATACTTCTTGCTGTTTCTTTCCATTGTATTTGTCCATTCAATTATCTCTCACGTGGCCTCACTCAAATATAAGCAGGCCTTCAATGTAAATATTTTTATTAAGATGATTTTAGCTACAAATGATAACTTTAAAATTTATTATAAAAACAGTCCTTCTGTATTGTGAATTTGACTCAGCAATTAATACTCTTCTATTAAAATAATCTATTAAGAAAGAAAATGCTTAAACAAGTTAATCCATACTTAAAATTAATTTTTCATGAGGTAATTCAATGGGGTAAAGGAATATTATTTTAATGAATGACACTGAAACAACTGGATATCCATATGGGGGAGAAAAATCCTTAACCCATACCTCACACCAAATACAAAAATCAATTTGAGTTGAATCATAGACTTCAGCATAAAAGCTAAATCTGTAAAGCTTCTAGAAGAAAACGTTCCTTACCCAGGAGTAGGCAGACATAGAACACAAAAAGCAAGAATCATAAAAGAATACATTAATAATAAATTATGCTTAGTCAAAATTTAAAACTTTACTGCTTATTAAACAACCATTAATAAAATTAATAGGTATGCTACAAATTGGGATAAAGTATTAAGAAATACACCTCACAGAGGATTTATAGTCAGAATATATAAGGAACTCTCTATATTGTATCTATATAGTAATCATGCTAGATATACTTTATGGCATAACATGTAGTAATAAAATATGTTTTGTTACTATAAATTAATAAAAAGACAATTCAACAAAAATAGGTAAAAGATTTTAACAAATGACAATGAGATAACACACACACAAACACACACTACTGTCATAAATTTAAAAATCTGACAAAATCGAATGTAGATGAGATTGTGGTGCAACTGGAACTCTTACACATTTGGTGGAAGCATAAATGATACAGTGCCTTTGGAAAAGACTTTGGCAACTGATTATAGTGAATCCATCTTGTGACCTAGCAATTCTGTTCCCAGGAACTTCACTAAGAAAAAAGAAAACATCTGTCCATAAAAAGGGTTATACAATAAAATAATTTATGTACCTCTGCCTGCAAGTACTATTAACTCTATATATTTATTCTTTCATTTATTCCACAAATATTTACTGAGAATCTCCTATGGTCAAATTACTTTGCTGGCAACAAATAAAGAAATGTAAATCATGGTCTTGCAGATCATGGAGCTCACAATCTAATTAACAAGAAGAGGTTTACATATATGAAAATATTAATATAAAGCAGCATGTCATCCAGTATCAAATAAATGATCCCAAAAAAACAAAATGGCAAAGAATAAAAAGTGATTATCTAGGACATTCCTAAGAGTGTCAAAGATCTGCTAGATTTATTCCCCTTCCTTTACCTCTCCACACAAAACATCAAGCAATAATCTTTAAAAGCACCTCATTTTAATTTAAAATCCCACAATTTTTGAGACGAAAAGGACCTCAGGAATCATCTGTTCTTGCCCTTTTTTTGCAGATAGGAAAATTAAACTTCAGTGAGATTCCATGATTAGAATGAAATGTTACATCCCTGTGTAGTTTGACATAACATTGATGGGAAACTATAGACAAGGTGTGACAGATCACTTCTCTAGTTTTCTGAATTTTTATCTAATATGCACATTGAAGGAAAATCTGGAAGAGAAATAGGGCAGGGATAAGGGAGTTGATGATACATTTGATTTGGGATAGGTGATTTGAGTTATTTTTATGCCATCCAGGAGAAGGCATCTCAGAAGCAGATCAACTCATGGCTAAATGGTAGCCATGTTCAATGGGTGCTTTTGTGTCAGACACTGTACTAAGCACTTTGCACAACACTGTCTCATGTAGCCTTCTCAACAGCTTTTTGTGATAAATATTATTACTGCCCTTTCTCATGAGGAAATTGAGGCTCAGGGAGTAAAACAACTTGTTGACATTCACAGAGATGTTAAATATTTGAGTCAGGATTTCAATCCATTTCTTTCTGGACCCAGGCTATCATTATTCTCACTGTAAGTTTTCCCTTTGGAAAGCTCAATGTTCCAACTTCCAGCTTAAAGGTGGTTGGCATCATCTAATGTGGTATCCTAAAATTTCTCCTAATTGAAGTACTATAATGACAAGGAGGAAGACAAAATAAAGCATAATATGATAATGTCACAATCAATATTTCAAAAATATGCATACAGTCTCTATTATAAAGGGTGACATACTGAAATAAAAATTATAATTGGCTGCTCATCATTTTATTAAGCCAAAAAAGAATAGTTAGTATACACGTTTGTTGGCTCTGTTTCAGGAATTTGAAATTTCCACCAATCAGAATATTGAACAGGGATCTTTTTACTGTATGACTGCCTTTGCATATACCATGAACTCATGTGTTCACCTGTATCTGCATCAAATCAGAAATTGCACTTCCAAAAAAAAAAAAAAAGAAAGAAAGAAAAGTAAAATAAAAACTACACAGAAAGAAGAAGGAAGCCCAAGGAGGATATTTTAAACTAAATGTGTGGTATCAAATTAAAGTACTTTAAGTAGAATTGGGCAAAGAAAGAGACCTGTTAGAATGCATAATTGAGATTGGATTGTTTTAAATCATTTTCTTCAAGTAAGACAAGAAATACATAAATGCATACATATGCATAACATATAAGGATTATGGCCATGTATTTCAGATGTTTTGAATATCAGAGAGCCAAACAATGGAGTTCTATTGCATTTCCATCTCAGGTGAGATGAGCCATAGAGGATAAAGGTTGACCTCTGAAACAAAACTAAGAGTCATACCCACTTGGAATGGGTATGGAAGACATACCCACTTACACACCATTCATCTATAGAACTGTGGAGAGATTTTACCAGCACCTAGGTGGGCAGAGAGGGAAAAAGGCAATGTGCAAACTAGCATGTGACAATCTGTAAATTCAGGATAGATTTCACTTGAATGCTTTTTGAGATACTGGAAAACAGTACAGTTCAAGGAAGTTTCTAATTAAACTCAGAAAAAAATGATCTCTAAAAAGATCGAAAAAGTTTTGGAAAAACAACTTTTATCTTAATACGATGCTAAATGTTATAATCTCTAGGTAAAATGAGCAGATATGCCTAATGCATAGGTAGAGATAAAAGACTTTCTTTTAAGGTGAAAACAGTGATACTGGAAAAAATTGCAGAGAAATTAAAAGCAAAATGCTGCATTGAAAGTCATGAAAACAAAACAGATTGTAGGAGATTGAATCAAATACATGAAAGACAAGCAAGCTCTTTTTAAAGGTAAGGAGAAAATTATTGACTATCAAATGATTAGATTGAAATAATAGAAATATGGGCTAGATAATTTATGCCAAAATTATAGGTATTTCTGAAAATGAGACTGGAACAATGGAATAGAAACAATAAGATGTTTAATAGAGAAAACTCTTAGTGATAATTAGAGATCTAAATATACAGATTCAAATAATTCATAAAGTTTCAGAAAATATCAAAGGAAAAGCGTGCATATCAATATACATCTTGACAATTTTTAAAATATAAGAATAAATAAAAAAGGTAATTTCCAACAAGATAATATTGAAGTTTTTCATAGACTTCTCTGCAACTCTAGATTTTATACAAAAATGGTACCAGATTTACAGTGTTTAAAGTAAAAGGATGAAATTAGATTGGATACTTCAAAATAGCAACACTGAGAAAAAGAATTGAGTGTAAGTAGTTTATTTGGGAGACAATCCCAAAAACAACTACAATAAGTAGTAGAGAATTGAGATGGAAAGGTGTTGTTTGCCTTATCAAGCAAACTTTCTCCACAGGTTATTATAGGCCAGTCGTTCCAGGGTATACTGAAGTGGTGTAAAACATGCACTTCACAGGTGTACCACTTTATTAGTCCATTCTCACACTGCTATAAAGAACTACTTGAGTCTGGGGAACTTATGAAGAAAAGTGGTATAATTGACTCACAGTTCTGCAAGTTGAACAGGAGAAACAGCCGGGGAGGTCTCTGGAAACTTATAATCACGGTAGAAGGTGAAGGGGAAGCAAGGCACAAATTTACATGGCCAGCAGGAGAGAGAGAGAGAAAGAGAGAGAGAGAGAGCAAAAGGGGAAGTGTTAGTAAAGGGGTTACAGGCCCCATGCAAGTCCAAAATCCCAGCAGGGCAGTCATTAAATTGTAAAGCTCCAAAATAATCTCCTTTGACTCTGTCTTGCATCCAGGTCACATTGATACAAAGGGTGGGCTCCCAAGGCCTTGGGCAGCTCTACCCCTGTGTCTCTGCAGGGTACAGCCCCTTCCCCAGCTTCTTTCATGGGCTGGTGTTGAGTGCCTGTGGCTCTTATGGGCACATAGTGCAAGCTGTCAGTGGATCCACCATTTTGGGTTCTGGAAGACAGTGGCCCTCTTCTCACAACTCCACTAGGCAGTGCTCCAGTGGGGACTCGTGTGAGGGCTCAAACCCCACATTTCCCCTCTGCATTTCCCTAGTAGATGTTTTCTATTAGGGCTCTGCCCCTGCAGCAGAGAGGATATCCTTGCCATTTCCTGCCTGGATATCCAGGCGTTTCCATACATTCTCTCAAATCTAGGTGGAGGCTTCCAAACCTAAACTCTTGCCTTCTGCATACCCATAGGCTGAACACCACATGGAAATGGCCAAGGCTTATGGCTTGCACCCTCTGGAACAGTGGCCTGAGATGTATCTGGGGCCCTTTTAGCCATGACTAGACCTGGAGTGGCTGGGATACAAGGCACCATGTCCTCAGGCTACATAGAGGAGCAGGGCCCTGGGTCAGCCCACAGAACCAATTTTCCCTCCTAGACCTTCAGGCCTATGATGGGAGAGGCTGTTACAAAGATCTCTGCAATGCCTTGGGCAGATTTTCCCCATTAACTTGGCTGTTAACAGTCAGCTCCTCCTTACTTATGCACATTTCCATAGACAGCTCGAATTCCTTCCTAGAAAATGGCTTTTTCTATTCTACCACATCTCTAGTCTGCAAATTTTCTAAATTTTTATGCTACGTTTCCCTGTTAAATATAAGTTCTAGTTTCATGTCATTTCTTTGTCTATGTAGGTGAGCATAGGCAGCCAGGCCACATTTTGAATGCTTTGCTGCTTAGAAATTTCTTCTGCCAGATACCTTAAATCATCATGCTCGAGTTCAAAGTTCCACAGATCTCTTGGGCAAGGGCACAATGTGGTTAGTCTCTCAGAGTGACCCTTACTTCAGTTTCCAATAAGTTTCTCATCTCCATCTGAGAACACCTCAGCCTGGACTTCATTGTCCATATCACTATCAGCATTTTGGTGACAACCATTTAAGAAGTCTTTAGGAAGTTTTGAAATTTCCCTCATCCTCCTGTCTTCTGAGCCCTCCAAACTGCTCCAACCTCTGCCCTTTACCCAGTTTCAAGGTTGCTTCCACATTTTTCAGGTATCTTTATAGCAATGCTTCACTTATCTGGTACCAATAATTTTCTGTATTAGTTCATTGTCACACTGCTATAAAGGCATAACTGTGACTGGGTAATTTAAGAAGAGAAGAGGTTTAATTGACTCACAGTTCTATAGACTATACAGGAGACATGGCTAGGGAGGCATCGGGAAATTTACAATAATGGCAGCAGTTGAAGGGGAAACAAGGCACATCTTCACCTGGCCAGCAGGAGACAGACAGAGAGAGAGAGAACGAAGGGGAAAGTGCTACAAACTTTCAAACAACCAGATCTTGTGAGAATTCTGTCATGAGACAGCACTACAGGGATGGTGCCTAAGCCATTAGAAACCACCCCATAATCCAATCACCTTCCAACAGGCTCCACTTCCAACACTTGGGATCACAATTCAACATGAGCTTTGGGTGGGGGCACACAGCCAAACCATATCACCTGCCTAAGAGAAAAGGAGACTGAGGTAGATAAAACCAACTCCTAGCACTCATTGGTGGAGGGTTGCTTCTGTGCAGTGTTACTTTCAAAGAACTTCCCACTTGTTACATACACTGGCATAGTGAGCACGGTGAGCTCTCATAACCAGAGAAGTTCCTCATGCAAAGAGCTGCAGATGCTGACAGCTACAATCCTGGTTGATGTGCCAGAAATGTAATTGCTGAAGGGATATGGGTGGGCATCAACAGCAGCTAATGCAAAGTCAAGAATTTTAGAGTCACTGAAATTGTCTCTTACATTTAAAGATCGCAGAACATGTCCAAATAGTCAAACGTTCAGAAAATACATCTTTTAATACAGTACTTGAAGGACTTTGTGGTATAAAGAACCGCAATACTGTCCCTTGAAGCTTTCAACAAGTAGTTCTTCTACCTTATTCACAGAAGGAACATTTCTAAACCTTTCCTGTTTTTCTAAATAATACTAATGAAGTTTCAATAAACTTCAATAAACTTTTGGCCTGTGTTAGACTGTTCTAAGCACTTGACATGTATGATCTCATTTCATTCGCTGAACAACTCTTTGAAGCAAACACTATTATTATCCATATTTCATAGATGATGAAAGCAAAGCAAAGTATAGGTAAGTAAGTTTCCGTGTTCTCTCATTAGTAAATAGCAGAGATAGGGTATACAGTCTTTGTACCTTGAAATGTGCTCGTTTCAAAATAATGGCCTGTTCAATTCTAAGAGCAAATAAATTTCATCAGGATGCAGTGTCATCAAAGCAGGCACCATGTCTCTCGAGTTCACTGTTACTTCCTCAAGGTCTGGCAGAAAGCCTGGCATAGATTAGAACCTTCATATGTATTTGTCAAAAATCGATTTTCATTGTAACCTGTATTTCCCACCAATACAAAGAATACTATTGGGAATAAGAAATTCTTCCAGAAAAGACTTTTGTTTTCAGACAGTATACCACCACATTGCAAGTTCTAATTAATGTTAAAAGACTATACTAAAAGGAAAGTAAAATAAAACTATGTGAGAAAACAAATCTAGAAAAAAAAGAAAAAAAAAAAACCAACAACTAAGTCTTAGTGGTGGTAATTGTGTTGGTGAAATACAGTAACTTTGTCATTTAATTGTGTTTTCCTCAGTGGGTGTCAGAGAGGATTCTGTGCACAATAGAACTGAGAAATTCAGAGGTTCTTTGCAGAGCAATGAAAAAAATTGGTGATCTAACTGTCTTTGATTTAGACTTTTGAATTACAATTAGGTGTACCTGTTGTAGTTTTGGATCCTAGAGGCCGCAGCTCATAACAACAAATCCAGAAAGCCAAAGCAAAGTATAACTGAGTATCTTCGTGTGCACCTGCAGCGGCAAACAAAATCCAAATTTGGGGGGTTTACCATTATTGGGTATCCAGGATATTTGATTTAAATGATCTTGTTTGGGTTTAGTCAGGATTTATTGTTTTTAGAATGTGAATAGTGCCAATACCAAATTTTGTTTAAAGGATTTACGTAAGTCTTTCTCAAAGTATCTTTCCTCCTTATATATTGATTCTTAGCTGGCCTGGAACTGAACTTCATTGCACTGAACTGAGGATTGGTTTCACTTGGCCTCCAAGAAGAATGCCAGCATGTAAATCATCTTTTGTATTTAATAAAGTCTATAACTCCCATAATGCTAGAAATTACAATTTTAGCACTAATCCTTAGTTATCAACACTAATATGACTGATACGATATTTTTACATTGTAATGATCCTTTTAGGTGGTATCAGAGAGGAGGTAATTAGAGAGTTTCATTCCCATTGCCGACCTCTCCAGGAATCGTGATGTTTGTCCTCAAGGTAATGGGTCATCAAAATTACACAAGCTGCAAGTTGTTCTGTGTGTGTTTTTACATCCACCTTTGTAGGGGGGACCTTTTCACCAAATTTAAATGTGAATTAGCATAATTCATGCTGTCTGAGACTATACTAATAAAGATTACCATAAATTGTAGATGTGATCATCCTATGAACTTTACATCACCAAAGAGATATGAACAAATGGAGACAAAACAAAATAATATGATAATTGGAAATGAAACACATGAGAAACAACGGAAAGCAGTATCAATCAGAGACCAGATGTATTATTTCCAGAAGAAAAAAATTTACAGAACGAAAAATTATTCTAACATTTTAATAGTGATAGGACTAAAGGGAAGTCAAAAAGAGTAAATCACTGTAAATATTAAAGAAAGATTTAGACATAAACAGACACTTTTCAAAAGAAAACATATATGTGGCTGACAACGATATTAAAAAAGCTCAATATCACTGATCACTAGAGAAATGCAAATCAAAACCACAATGAGACACCATCTCACACCAGTCAGAGTGGCTACTATTAAAAAGTCAAAAAATAACATACTGTTGAAGTTGTGGAGAACAGAGAACCCTTACAAACATTCCCTGTTCATGGGAGTGTAAATTTGTTCAACCATTGTGAAAAACAATGACAATTCCTCCAAAAGCTAAAAACGAAACTACCATTCCACCCAGCATTCCCATTACTGAGTATATATCCAAAATAACATAAATCATTCTACTATAAAGAAACATGCACACCTATGTTCACTGCAGAACTATTCACAATAGGAAAGATGTGATATCAACCTAAATGCCCATCATCAGTAGACTAGATAAAGAAAATGTAGTACTTATACACCATGGAATACTATGCAGTCATAAAAAAGAACAAGATCATGTCCTTTGCAGGAACATGGATGGAGCTGAAGGCCATCTTCATTAGCAAACTGATGCAGGAACAAAAACTAAATAGGACATGTTCTCACTTACAAGTGGGATCTAAATGATGAGAACACATACACACAACGAGGGAAACAACAAACACTGGGACTTATCAGAACGTGGAGGGTGGGAGAAGGGAGAGGATCAGAAAAAAATAACTGTTGGTTAATAGGCTTAGTGCTTGGGTGATAAAATGATGTGTACAGCAAATCCCCATGACACAATTTTACCTATGTAACAAATCTGCACATGTACCCTTGAACCTAATAGAGAAGAGAGAAGAAGAAAGCAGAAGAGAAGAGAAGAGAAGAGAAGAGAAGAGAAGAGAAGAGAAGAGAAGAGTAGAGAAGAGGAGAGGAGAGGAGAGGAGAGGGGAGGAGAGGAGGGTGAGGAGAGGAGAGGAGAGGAGAGGAGAGGAGAGAAGGGAAGAGAAGAGAAAAGAAGAGAAGAGAGCTCTAATTCCTGTCCCTGGTTCTATTCCAAACGTGGTGAAACCTTGCCATGGTTCACTTTTTTTTTTTTTTTGAAAGGGGTGTGTATATGGTGAGGAGCTTTTGTTTATTACTCTACTAGAAAGTAAAGACTTTCACTACGTTTATTAGAAAGTTAATGATCATTGCCTGCAATAGAATTGTCATTTTCTCTCTTAAGTTACATTCCCATCCACCGTTCTGGAGAGCTGAAACAGCGGAGGATCCACTCTCAGCTTTTTGAGGTCCTACCCTTCTTCCCCCAGCACCCCTTCTACACCACCCTGTGGTGATGAGATCAGGTGTTCTGGGACCCGTCAAACTTAGCTATTTCTCTTAATCTTTCAAGACCCAAACTTCTAAAACTTCTATTTTTTTCCTCACTTTGAATACTTTTTACTATGCAACAAGGCAGGATGAGCATGGAGATGCTTTTCTTAAGAACTTTTACACATTCTTGACAAATCTGGAGTGGAAAGCCTACATTAGTTCTGACCTAGGTATTTGAACAAGCTTCTTTTTTTCTGTTTTTCTAGTTGGGTGGTATGATAAGATCTTAGGCTTTTCTGTGAGCTTTCCACATAGAAAAGGACAGAATAAGCCATTTGGCCTATATTTGTATTAGGGTTATGACTGTTTCTAGCAATTTAAAAGATTTTTTGCCTGAGATTAGGCCTCTCTCCTTGGGTTCCACATAATCGTTTGGAACCAAGCCATTGTCCTCTGTACATCTGGTTTTTTTTTCAGCTCTACTACCTTGCTGAATGAACTGGCAACAAAATTGAGGTATTTCTTAAGCCTTTACTCAATAGAATCTTTAAAAAATTTTTTTACTTTTTATAGGTACATAGTAGGTGTATATTTCAATAACATCTTAAAGTCATCTTTTTGTTATGTTACAGTATTTCAGCAAATTAAGCAAGAATAATGCACAGGAAGCATTCAAAGACAAAATCCCTAGTGGAAAGCCAATTTCCAACATTGGGAGAAATATCTAGAGTTTCTGTTAACAAATGACAGGCCCAGTGAACCCCATTTACAGTCTATGGGAACAAGCTCTCATTGGCTAAAATAAGGCTGTGTTTGGGGATGAGGGCACAAGGAAGATTCAAATAGCAAGAAGGCAAAGCCTACAGAATGGGAAAAAATTTTTGCAATCTACCCATCTGACAAAAGGCTAATATCCAGAATCTACAGAGAACTCAAACAAATTTACAAGAAAAAAAACAAAACAACCCCATCAAAATGTGGGCAAAGGATATGAACAGGCACTTCTCAAAAGAAGACATCTATGCGGCCAACAGACACATGAAAAAATGCTCATCATCACTGATCATCAGAGAAATGCAAATCAAAACCACAATGAGATAACATATCATTCCAGTTAGAATGGCAATCATTAAACAGTCAGGAAACAACAGATGCTGGAGAGGATGTGGAGAAATAGGAATGCTTTTACACTGTCCATGGGAGTGTAAATTAGTTCAATCATTGTGGAAGACAGTGTGGCGATTTCTCAAGGATCTACAACTAGAATTACCATTTGATCCAGCAATCCCATTACTGGGTATATACCCAAAGGATTATAAATCATTCTACTATAAAGACACATGCACACATATGTTTATTGTTGCACTATTCACAACAGCAAAGACTTGGAGCCAACACAAACGTCCATCAATGATAGACTGGATTAAGAAAATGTGGCACATATACACCATGGAACACTATGCAGTCATTAAAAAGGATGAGTTCATGTCCTTTGCAGGGACATGGATGAAGCTGGAAACCATCATTCTCAGAAAACTATCACAAGGACAGAAAATCAAACACCGCATATTCTCACTCACAGGTGAGAACTGAACAACAAGATCACTTGGACACAGGGCAGGAAACATCACACAACAGGGCCTGTCGGGGGGGTTAGGGGGCTAGGGGAGGGATAGCATTAGGAGATATGCCTAATGTAAATGATGAATTGAGTTGATGGGTGCAGCAAATCAACATGGCACATGTACATCGATGTATCAAACCTGCACATTGTGCACATGTACCCTAGCACATGTACCGTAGAACTTAAAGTATAATAATAATAATAATAATAATAATAAAAGAAAGCAAAGTTTAAATCAAGCAGAGCTTCAGAGGCTTAATTTGATTTTTAGTTTATTGGTGTCAAGCATTGGCAGATGGTACTACATTGGCTGCTCTGATATTCCTCACTGTTAACTTATCTTGAACAACTGCATCTAGGTCAAGAAAGTCCACCAACCTGGGCAGCATATTAGACCCCGTCTCTATAAAAAATTTAAAAATTAATCACACATTGTGGTGTGTGCCTCTGGTTTCTGTTACTCAGGAAGCTGAGATGAGAGGATCAATTGAGCCTAGAAATTCCAGGCTGAACTGAGCTATGATCATGCCCACTACACTCCAGTCTGGGTGACAGAGTGAGATCTTGTGTCTAAGGAAAAGAAAAGAAAAGAAGAGGGGAGGGGAGGGGAGGGAAGGGAAGGGAAGTGAAGGGAAACAAAGGGATGGGGAAGGGGAAGGGAAGAAAAATTCGTGATAGGGTTGTTCTCTGAGGGCTAATATGTTTTGTTTCAAGTCTTTCTGTGGTGTTCCCTCCAGGTGCTCTTAAGTTGGCTGTGAATTCTTCACTGCATGTCTTGGTCTGTGAAAATTTGACCCTCCAAGATTTTCTCATACTTCATTAAAATAGTCTCTACTTTTGAAACACCTGACTCAGTGTACAACATTTCATCAGATGTGTTCATCAGATGGGGGAGGGAGACAGATACTGGGAAATGCACGAGAAATAAAAAGTAAAATCTGTAAGCCTCAAGGACTTGTCTCTGAAGCAGGAAACCTCTGTTCTCCAGGCACTTTCAGTAAAGCTTTCTAATTATCACCAAATAGCAATATTCCTCTATACTTAAAAACGCTACTGTATTATATTTTGAAATTCAGTCTCAGAGTCACTGGGAGAGATAAAAATGTAAGGCTTCCCTGTGGTATGCTCAGGAAATATGGGTCGTGTTCTGCCAGGTGACCATCTCTCTTTTTTTTTTTTACTCACTCTGTTCTCTGCTCTTGTAGGTGAACAATGTGGTAAAGTAGGAAATAAAAACTAAAAAATATCACTGGATCAATTCTAAGGGATCTAGAATACAATTGAGGCTGCCAGTAAATACTTGGAGCATTTGTAATACCCATAAGCCAAAGTTTGTTTAATCTACAAAACAAGACTAAGTACTTGTAAAAATCGAATCGAAAAACATAATAATTTAAGCATTTGTAAAATATCTGTATATTAAAAGTGATAAAAGAGTCACACAGTTCTTCTGATTTAAGAAATTACAATCAGGTTATTTTAGTGGACATATTTATCCATGACTGTAAAATTTTAATCTATTTACTGGTTTGGTTTATAAGGATTGAGAAAATATGGCCATGCTTAGGAAAATAAATGTGTTGATATGTTACAACCCATTTTATCTTGCAGTAATATATTGAAGGTCAGCCAACAGCTATATGCAGAGGGGTTTTGTTTGTTTTACTTATATCAATAAATAAATATCCATGAGGAAAAATATTATCAAATATTAATAAGTATGGATGTTGAATAATATTCAGCATTTTAAAAAAGGTTATAGGCAAAAGAACAATGTCAAGGCTAATTATTTGTGGCTGACACAAAAGGATTAGAGTATAAAAGTAATGCCTGTAAAGAAGCCTAAAATATTCATTCAGTTACTCAAAAGAAACATGATGTTGGAACAGGAAGAGGTTAAATTCATTCATTTAATGAAGTATAAGATTAATGGCTCAAGAATTAAATAAATATAATAATCTAAAAATATGACATTATATTTAAAAGCACATTAAAAATGTAAGATTAACCACATAGTTCCTTCTGCTTCCTTCTAAAATCTCACAAAATGACACTAGAATGATTATTTAAAGAGACAAATTAAAAGAAAAAAGAACAAGCTAGGATGTGACAGCAGTAAAAGTTTGAAACCTATAAAGCACAAGGCAAAAGCGGCAACTGACTTGATGAACTGGAGGAAAAACAAAGCTAAGTTCACAGGATTCAGGTATGAAGGTGAAAATCAGCATAGTAGTTACCCCTGTGCAGAGCTGATTGACAAGCAAGGGATGAAAGAATTTTCTAGAGTATGAATATATTCTATATTTTACAGTAATGGTTATATAAATGTTTGGGTTTTTCAAAACTAACTTGACTGCTTAAAATCTATGTATTTTCTTAACTATAAATTTTATTGCAATGAAAAAAAAACTATATCTTGTACTGCTTGCCTTTTTCTCTCATCTCTAAAACAACCTGGAATAAAGCATTGTGCATTCAAAAAAGAGAATTGGTAATTACTTTTCTGCAAAAATTTCATCACATTTTTATTGAAAATCTACAACTAATAGCCTCAGAGAGTCTATTACACATTCGGCATCAAGAATAGGATATTATAATGCTGTAAAATGTAGCATGCAAAAAAGAAAAGGTGTTCTTGAAAACTATATATGATAAAATTAAAAGTAAGCAAATAAATCTTAAGGAGGTAATTTATCAAATAAATAATTAAAGAGTATACAGAAAAGAATTAATGGAAAATAAATAGCTTAAACTCAACCTTGAAGTATTGGAAAATATAACTAGTACATACTGTGTACTTTCTATATATCAAAAATATAATTAGGTGTCACCCATGTTATATTATTTAATTATAGCAATGACCCCATAAGAGAAAGAATATAAAAATAGGCCTGCATAAGTCACATTGCAAGTAAGTTGGTAAAGTGAGGAAGGTAGTACAGCTGAATAATTCTACTAAAATTTATCATTCCAAATTCAGCCTTTTACCAATATTAAAAGTTATTTTAGGTGATACCATCTCCTACCCAGAGAAAACCCTGAGCTCTTCTAGATGAGGAAAGGAATCTCAGATGAAAGTTGAGGACACTTTTTTTTTTTTTTTTTTTGATAGGTATAGGAGGGAACACTTGATCTGAAAAACTTCAGCTCTGTCAGTATGACCTTATTTTGGAATCACAAGCTGTTGAGACACTGTGAGCTGTATAGCATATATGGAAAATAAAGTGACCAGATTGTAGAGATGCCTAAATACCAGACTAAGGGAAGTATTATCCTATAGTCACTTTAAAGTTACTTAAATAATCAAATTCTAATGCACACCAAAACTTTTCAAATTACCAAATATTTTGTAAATGTGAATGTTTGAGAACAGATATTTTTTAATGGCTCACCTTTGAAATCAATTGATACAAACGAGTTACTGAATAATGTACAACCAAGTTCTCACAAGAGGTTAAATTTTAAGTAATCAATACAAATTCACTAGGATAGATTTTAAAAATAAAAGCTTTAAAACTACCAAAAGCAAGAGACTCCAATTATCCAGGAATGTAATTTGGTGGTCTTTTCTGAGGATTTTTTGAAAATATGTAGTATATCTTAACATATCATAAGCAATAAGCTAGCAACTTCGAGTGTAGGAAATACTAAACCAAATAAAGATGTATAAATATGTGCACCAATAAACATGTACAAAAATGTTCATAGTGGTATTGTTAATAGTAATGTGATACCAGAACAATCTAAAGGTGAATAATAATAGAAAAAAACAACACATTGTAGTATATTTATATAATGAAATGCTATAAAGTAATGAAAATAATCAAACTAATGCCACATTTTATATGGATGAGTGTCATTGAAATAATGTTGAATGAAAGAAGCCAGACATAACAGTGAATGCTACGAAATGGAGATTCATTGTAAAAATTCACATTCTATAAAAAGACACCTGGTACTTTGGCCTTTGATTAAAGACAAACAAATATTATAAACAGGCACAAATGAGGTGATATGCCCAACATCTTTCAAATTGTGTAATATATTGTGAGCAATTTCCTGTGTGATGTAGTCAAGGCCTAAAAAAATAAATGAGAGAGTCTACAAAATGCAGTGATAGAGCAAATTCTTACAAGCAGTTAGATTCTCTCATAACCTGAAATTGATTAATACAACATAGGCATTATCTTAGGTCATATTTTGGAAGAAATAGCTTTCCCATTGAGCTCACAAAGTAAAATCTACACATCCATACATTTTATCAAATGAATTACATATCAGTTCAAAATATCTGGTCACCAATAATGTACCTACTTTATGCTATTTTTGGATATCCACAATCTATACCAATATTTTTGGAAGTTTATATTATATCCATTCTAGAAAGATATTTTCAAAAAAAATACTGCTCATAAACAATTCTTCAATTCATCTACCTTTTAGATTAACTATTGCTGAAATAGTCATAACTTAGGAAATAATAAATAATGTGGTCTATGTAGTAACTAAATATCATAAAGCTTAAAAACTGAATTAATTTGAAAAGATAAGAGTAACATCTCCCTTTCCTCTCAGTTGCAAGCAAATGCAACTCAGGGGAAAAAAAAACTCATGAGGTTCTTGAATAGGTAAAAAAAAAAAAAAATTACTTAATTTTGTTGTGGAAATATTTTCTTTTATCCCTCAACTTTTGGAAAAAATGCAGAACTTATTCATTTTTCAAATTATTGACATTGAACCCAACCTTAAACAAACATTTTAGAGAAACATAAAATGGAAAATAAATATTATTACTTCACCCATGATTTAATTTGAATAAAAGGAAGTAATGAGATATCTTGTCTCTCACATAAATTATCAATAATAAAAAAGCATACAGAAATCCCACCTAGGTCACAGGAGATGGGAACATTAATACACTTATAGTGAGGGTGTAAGTTGGTAACATCTTTCTGAAAAGGATATTGCCAGTATGTATTATTTTCTAAAAAAGTGTGTTGTCAGAATCAAGGACTTGGTGATTTTGGTTCTGATAATGTTTCCTGAAGTTATACAATGAATACAATTGTCAGAATACTCATCATGGGTTGCAAATAGAATAAAGAAAGGCAATCTATGTATGTACTTAACAGTAGAAATTGGTTATGTTAGCCATGGAACACTATGTAGCCATTAAGTAATGGGGTAGAAATGTAGAAACTATAGAAAGCTTTAGCACATAATTAAAAGAGAAAAAATAGGAAAGAAATATATGTGATATAATAATACTACAATGTAAAAAAATAAAATTATACATGTATTGTTATCAATTTATTTACTAATTATTGAATAATAGACTACTAGGTATATATGATTTATTTATCAGTCAATTAGAAATAATGTTTATTGACTAACAATGATCATATGAATATAGACAATTTTATCTTCACTTCTTTAATTTATCCTGTTCTTCTATAAATGCAACTATTATATAATAAAAATAAAATTATATTTCAAAAGAAATTAATCAAAGAATGATGCTTTTTTCATTCATATAGAGGATATGTATTTGTACAATAAAGTGTCTTGAAAGTGTAGATTCATGTATTATGCCAAAATAAATGCATTTCTATAGACATAGAAATAAGAATGTTCCCTATAATAGTCCATTATTTTACTTTTAAATATTGCTCCTTTTCTGCATTCAAAATGTTTTATACATGTTCTCATTAATCATCTTATTATTCCTTTCTGGTAAGTAGGTGGTAAAAGCTATTTAAAATCACTCACTGCAGAATAGGATAATTAGGACATGTATGAACATGAACTACAGATTAGGATAAGGAAATACAAGTGCTACAAAGCACGGTGACCAATTACTGACTTTTTATGAATTGCAAGTCTATTAGTAAAACATTGTTAGCTGCAAATATAAATAAATTTCCTTGTTTTTTTCACTAATATGATCAACTTGGGGGTTTATTAACAGCTGCCTGCAATGTGCAGAAAGTGGGAGGGGAAACTTTAGCCCATTTCTTTTAAAATAATTATACTCCCAATGATTACAATATAATGTTGGCTCACTATAATCTAACACACACACTCTGCCTCTCTTACCTTTCAAATCATCCACATAAGACAAAAAGCATCAAATTAAAGGAAAGTAAAAGGAACTCTGCCCTTTGAATGTAGTTTGCGATAATTTTCTACGGTGGCCTCTCACAAATAAAATAATATTGAATGTCTATGTCTGTCTATCTCTGTTTTTGTGTCTGTCTCTCTCCCTTTTTTGTTCTACTTCTTTCACTTTCTTGTATGCAAAAGTAAAAACAAACATATACTGATGATAAATTATAAAATGTTACTTTTAGATGAATACTGGAGTTGCTCAGTGTGCCCAAAAAGAGTGAGAGTTAACATCTTCGTGTAAGTTGTATCTTTAGTCAAGATCTAGGAGAGTGACTTTTTTTAAGTGACAATATTTGCTTCATTTCTCAATAACGTTGTTCTAAATAAAAAGTGCCTAGAATAATTAAAATCTATATTAAAATTTGATCTTTTAAAAATTAAATTTAAAGAACTTAGAGAAAACGTATACCACAAGAGTGATACATGGATATTTGCATAAAATCTTTCTCTAGGAAGGGCTGGTGCAGACCTCAGATTTTACGAATTTAGTGTTTAAGTCTGTTTAAATTGAAAAGCTACCATAAATTATATTGCCCTCAGAGTGTTTTTTCCTTTCTTTTCTTTTCTTTCTTTTTTTTTTTAGCCGGAGTTTAGCTCTTGTTGCCCAGGCTGGAATGTAATGATGTGACCTCAGCTCATCGCAACCTCAGCCTCCCAAGTTCAAGCGATTCTCCTGCCTCAGCCTCTCGAGTAGCTGGGATTACAGGTGTGCACCACCATGCCCAGCAAATTTTGTACTTTTTAGTAGAGATGGGTTTCTCCATGTTGGTCAGGCTGGTCTCAAACTCCCGACCTCAGGTGATCCACCCTCCTCAGCCTCCCAAAGTGCTGGGATTACAGGCGTAAGCCACCACACCTGGCCATCATGTTTTTAAAGTAGAATAAATTATCCTTCACAAAGCCTTCCAAAAGAGGGAAGAGGAAATACTTTCCTCAGCTCAGTATATTATGAGACCAGTGTTACCTGGACACCAAAGCCAGCAAAGGAATTACAAGAAAGCTATGCAGATGAAAATATCTTATGAATATGGATACAAAAATCCTCAACAAAAGCTAACAAACTGAATCCAGCAACATAAAGAATCATTATACAATGGATCAAGGATAGGAATGCAAGGTCGATTTAATATTTAAAAAAATAAATCAATGTAATATACCATATTCATAGAATAAAAGATAAAAACTCATAATTTTTTTTCTCAGCAGATGCAGAAAAAATATTTGACAAAACCTAACATCGCTTCATGATAAAATATACAATAGGAACACAATGAAGCTTCCTCTACCTGATAAAGGACATCCTCAAACAACTACAATTAACATTAAAATTAATAGTGAAAATCTGAAAACTTTACCCTCATATTAGAAATAAGATAATAACGTCTATACTCATCACTTCTATTCAACAATATTGAAGGTTATAGCCAGGGCAATTAGACAAGAAAAAGACAGAAAACACATCCAGATGGGAAAGAAATACGTAAAACTACCTCCATTTTCAGATAACATGATCTTGTATATATAAAAATCATAAGGAATATACAAAAGAAAAACTGCTAAAATGAATAATAAGTTTATCAAAGTTGTGAAATATAAAATTAACATATAGCTGGGTGCAGTGTCTCACACCTGTAATCCCAGCACTTTAGAAGACTGAGGTGGGAGGATAGCCTGAGCCCAGGAATTTGAGACCAGCCTGGGCAACACAGGGAAATTCCTATCTCTATAATAAACTAAGAATGAGCTGGGCAGGGTGGCACATACCTGTGGTCCCAGCTACTCAGGAGGCTGAGGTAGGAAGTTTGCTTGACTCCAGCAGGTCAAGGCTGCAGTGAGCTATGTTTGTGTCACTGCATTCCAGCCTGTGCAACAGAGTGAGACTCTGTCTCAAGAAAAAAAAAAAAAAAAAAGAAAAGAAAAAATAATTAACATACAAAAGCAATTGTATGTCAATATAGCAATAATGGACAACCCAAAAATGAAATAAAGAAGAAAAAAATCAATTTATAATCACAACAAAGAGAACAAAATATTTAGACAGAAGTTTAGCAAAAGAAGCACAAAGTGTGCATCCAGAAAACTACAAAGCACTGTTGAAGAATTAAAATTAAAGAAAGATGTAAATAAATGGAAAGATGTCTCATTTTTATAGATTGTAACACTAAATATTAAGATAGCAACACTCCTAAAATTGATATATCGATAAAATAGGATCCATTACAAAATCCTAGCTGGCCTTTTTGCAGAAAGTTCCAAGCTGCTCCTAAAATTCATATGTAATTGTAGGGGACCCAGAAAAAGCCAAAACAATGTTCAAGGAGAACAAAGTAAGAGGATCCACACTTTCTGATTTCAAAACCTACTTAAAAATGACAATGATCAAGGTATTGTGCTACTAGCCTAAGGACAGACATAGAGATCAAAGAAATAGAACTGACAGTCAAGAAGTATTTTCTTACATTTCTGTTCAGCTGACTTTTGACAAGGGTAAAAAGACAATTCAATGGAAAAAGAGTAGTCTTTCAATACATTGTGCTGGGTCAAGGGGATGTCCACAAGCAAAAAATTAACTTGGAATGCTACTTCATATCATATATAAAATCAAAATTGATCAAAGATCTAAAAGGAAGAGCTAAAACTATAATATAAAACTCTTCCACAAAAGCATTGGGGAAAATCTTCATAACCTTGGATTTGTCATTGAGTTCTTAGATATCACACTAAAAAACACATCAATGAAAGAAAAAATACATAGATTTGATTTGATTAAAATTTTTAAATTGTGCTTCAAAGAAAACCATAAAGAAAAAAGACAACCTAGAGTGGGGAGAAAATATATGATTTCATGTAATACTGAATATATGGTAAGGAACTTGTATCCAAAATATATAACCCAATAATAAAAGAGACAATGACACAATTTAATAATAGGCAAAAAAATCTGAGTAGCAGTGTCTTCAGAGAAGATATATGATGGCTAACAAACATTAAAAATGTTCAACCAACATCACTCATTATAGAAACACTAAAAATGAAAACCCCAGTAAGGTATAACCCCACACTCACTCAAATGGCTAAAATAAAAAAGACAAGTGTTGGAGAGGATGTGGAGAAATTGGAACCTTCATATACACTGGCAAAATTGTCAAATAGTGCAGCCACTTTGGAAAGTAGTTCAGTAGCTCCTCAAAATGTTAATAATAAAGTTGTCATATTACCCTGTAATTCCACTCAAAGGTTTTCATTGAAGAAAATTTGTATTATCCCATTCTCACAATGCTATAAAGAACTACCTCAGGTTGGGTAATTTATAAAGAACAGAGGTTTAATAGACTCACAGTTATGTAGGCTGTCCAAGGAGTCACCACCAGGGGAGCCTCAGGAAACTTACAACCATGGAGGAAGGTAAAGGGGAAGCCAGCACATCTTACATGGTGGGAGCAGAAGGAATAGAGCAAATGAGGAAGTGTTGAACATTTTTAAACAACCAGATCTCATTAGAACTCAGTCACTGTCAAGAGAACAGCAAGGGAGAAGTCCATCCCCATCAGCCAATCACCTCCCACCAGACTCCTTCTCTGACACTGAGGACTACGATTCAACATGAGATCTGGGTGGGCACACAGATCCAAACCATATCATTCCACCCAAGGGCCTCCCAAATCTCATGTCATTCTCATATTTCAAAACACAGTCATGTCTTTCCAACAGTATCTCAAAGTCTTAATTCATTCTAGCATTAACTCAAAATTCCAAGTCCAAAATCTCATCTGAGACAAGGCCAGTTCCTTCTGCCTATGAACCTATAATATCGAAATCAAGTTAGTGACTTCCAAGATGTAGTGGTGGTACAGACATTTGGTAAATGCTCCCATTCCAAAAGAGAAAATCGGCCAAAACAAAGGGGCTACAGGCCCCATGCAATCCAAAACCTAGCAGGGTGATCATTAAGTCTTAAAGCTCCAAAATAATCTCCTTTGACTCCATGTCTCACATCCAGGACATGCTGATGCAAGAGGTGGTCTCTCAAGGCTCTGCCCCTGTGACTTTGTAGGGTAGAGTCCCCTTGGCTGCTTTACTGGGCTGACATTGAGTACCTGTGGCTTTTCCCAGTGCATGGTGCAAGCTGTCAGTGGATCTACCATACCACGATCTGGAAGATGGTGGCCATCTTCTCATAGTTCCACTAGGTAGTGCCACAGTGGGGAACTCTGTGTGGGGGATCCAATCCAACTTTTCTTTTCTGCACTTCCCTAGCAGAGGTTCTCCATGAAGGCTCCACCCTTGTAGCAGTTTTCTTCCTGGACATCCAGGTATTTCCATACATCCTCCAAAATCTTGGCAGAGGCTCCCAAGTCTCAACTCTGACCCTTTGCCCACCTGCAGGCTTAACACTATGTGGAAGCTGCCGAGGCTTGTGGCTTGCACTCTCTGGAGCAGTGGCCTCAGATATATTTGAGGCCCTTTTTGTCACAGTTAAAGCTGGAATGGCTGGAATGCAGGACACCATGTCCTGAGGCTGTACAGAGCAGCAGGGCCCTGGACCTGGCCCATGAAACCAGTTTTTCCTCCTGGGCTTCCAGGTCTAAGATGGGAGGGCCTGCTGCAAAGGTCTCTGCAATGCCTTGGAGGCACTTTCCCATTGTCTTGGTTATTCACATTCAGCTTCTCTTTACTTAAGTACATTTCTGTAGTTGGCTTGAATTCCTCCAGAGAAAAATGGACTTTTCTTTTCTACCACATGGTCAGGCTGGAAATTTTCTTTTTTTTTTTTTTTTTTTGAATGTGATTTTGAGACGGAGTCTCGCTCTGTTGCCCAGGTTGGAGTGCAGTGGCCGGATCTCGGCTCACTGCAAGCTCCGCCTCCCGGGTTTACGCCATTCTCCTGCCTCAGCCTCCCGAGTAGCTGGGACTACAGGCGCCCGCCACCTCGCCCGGCTGATTTTTTTGTACTTTTTAGTAGAGACGGGGTTTCACCGGGTTAGCCAGGATGGTCTCGATCTCCTGACCTTGTGATCCGCCCGTCTCGGCCTCCCAAAGTGCTGGGATTACAGGCTTGAGCCACCGCGCCCGGCCGAAATTTTCTAAACTTTTATGCTCTGCTTCCCTTTTAAATGTAAGTTCCAGTTTTAGGTCATTTTTTTGTTTATGCAGATGAGCATAGATTTTTAGAAGCAGCCAGGTAAAATCTTAAATGTTTGGCTACTTAGAAATTTCTTCTGCCAGTACCTTAAATCATCACTCTGAAGTTCAAAGTTCCACAGATCTCTTGGGTAGGGGCAAAATGCCGCCAGTCTCTTTGCTAAAGCATAGTCAGAGTGACCTTTGCTCCAGCTCCCAGTACATTCCTCATCTCCATCTGAGACCACCTCAGTCTGGACTTTCTTGCCCATGTCACTATCAGCATTTTGGTTACAACCATTCGATAAGTGTCTAGGAAGTTTCATACTTTTCCTCATCTTCTTGTCTTTTTCTGACACTTCCAAATTGTTCCAACCTCTGCCCATTACCCTGCTCCCAAGTTGCTTTCATATTTTCAGGTATCTTTATAGCAACGTCCCATTTCTCTGGTACCAACTTTTTGTATTAGTTCATTGTCACACTGCTACAAAGATATACGTGAGACTGGGTAATTTATAAAGAAAAGAAGTTTAATTTACTCACAGTTCTGTAGGCTGTACAGGCAACATGGCTGAGGAAGTCTGGAAACTTACAATCATGACAGAAGGTGAAGGAGAATCCAGCCTGTTCTAAATGGTGGGAATAGGAAATAGAGATGAAAGACGGATGTGCTACAAACTTTTAAACAACCAGATCTCGTGAGAACTCACTCACTATCATGAGAACAGCAGGAAGAAAGTTTGCATCTGTGATCCAATTACCCCCCACGAGGCTCCTCCTTCATCACTAAGGATGACAATTCAACATGAGATTTGGGTAGAGACACAGAGCCAAACCATATCACAACTGAAAACATATGTCCACACAAAAACTTATAAATATTCATAACAACATTATTCGTAATGTTCATAGTAGCCAAAAAGTGAAGGAACCCAAATTCCATTATCTGATAAATGGATAAACAATGTGTGGTCTACCGATACAATGGAATATTATCTGAGAAAAAAGAAAATGAAGTACTGATATATGAAATTATAAACATTATACTAAGTGAAATAAAACAGTAACAAAAGACCACATATTTTATGATTCCAAGAGTATGATATGTCCATAATATGCAAATATATACAGACAGAAAGCAGATTAGTGATTTCTAGCACTAATTAGTATTAGTGATAATGGTACTATGTCCTAACAGTACTACAGGAAAGGAAGAATGGGAAGTGACTGCTAATTAGTGTGGGAAATCTTTGGGGATGATAAAACTTTTCTAAAGTTAGGTAGTGATGATGCTAGTACACTTCTGTGAATATTAAACATAACTGAACTGTACACTTTAAAATGATGATTTCAACATATGTGAATTACAGGTGACATTTGAATAACATATTATTAGGGTTAGGGGCACTGAACCCCTACACATTTTGAAAATCCTTGTATAACTTTTGACTTCCCCAAAATTAATTACTAATAGTCTACTGTTGACCAGAAGCCTTATCGATAATATAAATAATCAATTAACTCATGTTTTATGTATGTACTATATACTTTATTCTTACAATAAAATAAGCTAGAGAAAAGAAAATGTTATTAAGATAATTATATAAGGAAGAAAAATATGTTTACTATTCATTAGATGGAAGTAGATTTTCATAAAGACCGTCCTCCTCATCCTACATTGAGTAGACTGAAGAGGAGGAGTCAGTCTTACTGTCTTAGGGGTGGCAGAGGTGAGAGAAAATTCACACATACGTGGACCTGCACAGTTCAAACCCACGTTGTTCAAGGATCAAATGTATGTCTCAATTAAAAATAATTTTTTCTAGTCCTTTATTTAAACTGACCCTATTTTTGTCTAATTTTATTACTTTGGGGGGGATATTAGGTCATGATGTCTCTATGCAGACACCATTGAAAGATTATTTCTTTTACTTCAGGAAAATCAGATTGTCTCAAGTCCAGGCTCCCCATCTATGACATAACATTCAAATTATAATAATAAAGGCATCTCACCATGGTCACTCTCTTATATATCTGGTTTCTTTCTCCCCTTATGTGCTCCAGTGAAATCAAATTACTCAGTTTTTCTCAAATGTACCCACTATATTTCCGTTTGAGTGCATTGATTCACCATGTTTTCTCATGAGGAAGGGTTTCTTTCCTTCTTATCTTTTCTGTTGAAATTCTATTTTCAAGACCTAGTTGAAGTGTCATCTTCTCAATGTAGCTTTTTTCATTTCACCAAACATAATTGTTTTCAAATCCACACGATTATAAACACTTAGTACCACTCATTACACTCAGCAGATTCTGACTTTATTATCATGAGATACTCAGTAAATTTTGAATTAAATGGTAATATTTCTTATGAACACTTAAGAAGAAACTTAAGCAATTTTTAACCCTCTCACCTCAAAATAGAAAAAATACATATTTAAAAGAACACTGCTAACTTTTCTTCATCATGTTCTCACAGTTCCTAAGTGCTTAGGGAAGAAAGGCAGGTCAATTTTATAGCCACATTGACTGAACAATCATGTTTTTCTTCAGTGATAGCCAAGGCAGAGTTTGAGTGTAATTGTTCAGGGACTGTGTGACTATTGTATTGGGTCAGTCATCTGTCTAGGAAATGAACTGGACAACCTTCAAATGGCAATGACTTCAATTCCTTTGAGATTTGAATTGGCCATAAAACTAACAATAAATTGTCGTGTATGTAGTGATTTCCTGTTGGCAAGTTTCATGTACTTTACAAATATGTCTCAACTTAGATGGAAAAGGTCATTATTACTGTTCAAAGATGGAGAAACTCTAACACCAAGCCATTAAATGTATCGAGCAAGGTCAGAGACTGAAAATGAGAATATCTCAGAGGTTCCAAGTTTTGGTCTACCTGCCAAAAGACATAATTCCTTGGTAAAACTTTATTGCTGTACCCCAGTGTTCTGAGAGCCACAGGCAAGCTCTTTCAAAATGATGTTATGTGCCTAAAGTAAGAAGCTTGAAATTAATCTATAATATACCGGTATAATATTTTTATAAAAGTTACTCTCTAGCAACCAAAACTTACTGGAGCACTTCTGAGAAACCAAAAAAAGCATCAGAAAAATAATACACTGAAGTTCAAACCCTACTTAAAAGGAATCCCTCAAACTATCATTCAGTATCCATTTTAGATAGTTCCAACCATCTGATAATCTTAATGTAATAATCCACAGAGAAGTAGTAGAAAAATTGAAAGTGAAAACTTACGCTTTTATCACCAGTTTCTGTCAGTTTTGCCTCCAAAATTTATACTTAACACATCTTGTCCTTCTCATTGCTAGACTAATATAATTTCTTATCCCTAGACTAATGCAATCCCTTCCTGACTGGTCTCTTTCTTCCCACTGTTACTTCTCTACATGACATTCTCCACAAGGCAACCAGGCTTATCTTTTTAAAGTATAAAAGTAATTATGTTATTTCCATGCTTACAGCAGTTTGATACTTTTTAATTGCAATTGGAATAATATTTATCTCTTTATGGCAGCCTACAAGGTCTGTATGATATGTGTCATGACTAACTCTGTGTGTTCAGTTCTCATCACCCCATACTGCTTTATCACGCCGCGTTAGTCATCTCTTAAATCTTCAGACTTAGCTAACTTACTTCCTCCTCACCATCTTTCCACTGATCAGTTTCTGTTTCTGTTTTGCTCCCATAACTTTGAATATAGTCAATGAAGTCATTAGAATATTTGAGCTGTAATTATAGAATCCAACTAAATATGGCTCCTACAATAGGGTTAATTATCTCCCATAATAAGTTTATTGGCAGGAGGATGTTTCAGTTTGGTTGGGGATTTAGAAATGTTAGGAATCTGGATCTGCTTTTCTGTAATTCTCTTATTCTTAGTATGAGGTGGCTTCCAAACCTAATATGCTCCTCCAACCATACCCAAAGGCAAAATGGAAGAGTAAGTGGCTGACGTATGGGTGAGCAGTAGTGCCTGTCACACAGAGCATTGAAATTTCTGTTGATGTGTCCATCTTTCTCACTCTTTTTGAAACTCTTAAAGACATATTTCTCATGCCTCTAACTATTATATCCTATGTGTTCAATAAATGTTAATCAAACAGATGTAAAACAACACTGCCTTACTGGAAGTGCTGGTGATATCTATTAGTTTCCTAGGGCTCTCATAACAAAGTACCACAAACTGGGTGACTTAAAACAACTGAAATTTGGCCAAGGGTGGTAGCTCATGTCTGTAATCCCAGCATTTTGAGAGGCAAGGAGTGGGGATTGCTTGATCCCAGGAGTTCGAAACCAGCCTGGGCAACATGGGGAAACCCTATCTCTTATATATATATATAAGAGATATATATCTATACAGTTTTATCTATCTCTCTCTCTCTCTATATATATATAGAGAGAGAGAGAGAGAGAGAGAGAAATTAGCCAGGTGTGATGGTGTGTACTTGTAGTTGCAACTACTCAGGAGATTGAGGGTAGAGGATCATTTGACCCTGGGAGATGGAGGTTGCAGTGAGCCATGATCCTATTACTTTATTCCAGCCTGAACAGAGCAAGACCCTGTCTCAAGAAACAGAACCCCAGAAATCTATTGTTTCATTATTCTGAAGGCTGGAAGTCTGAAATCAATGTGTCAGCAAAGCCATGCACCCTCTAAAGGCTTCAAGGTAGAATCCTTTCTTGCATCTTATAGCTTCTGATGACTGCTAGCAACATTTGGCATTACCTAGCTTTCAGATGTATCACTCCAATCCATTCATCTATCTTCACATGGACAGATCTGCTGTGGGTCTATATCCCTGTTTCCAAATGTCTCTTTTTCTATTATAAGGACACTAGTCATAAAGGATTTAAAGATCACACAAATCCAGTATGACCTTATTCTTATTTGATTATATATGCAAAGAACCTATTTCAAATAAGTCACATTTGCAGGTTTCACATCCACATGAAATTTTGCAGGGGCAACATTCAACCCAGTATATCATCCATGGACCTAGTTATTAAGGCACTTGAGGGTTGGTTAGCTCATAGTTTCTCTGTGCATCTATATATATTTTCATGTTAAATCAAAAAAAGAATCCTTGGATCATATGCAGAGCAATTTTCTTGATTTGATCTGGAATTTCTGTGTGAGTTCAGATAATTTTGCATTTGATCAAAGTCATGATTTCCATATCATATATAAATAATAATCAGAGCAGATTCTATAGGAGTTAAAGACTTGAAGGAAGCTTCAGAATTCCAAAGTGGTATGGTTAAGCACATTGGTTTATTATTAAAGAGACTAGGACTAGTCATTTTTAGTTTACTTATATTAACGCTATTGAACATAATAGCTATCTAAAATTCTGCTGGATGACCATAAATGAAGAGGAACAAGATAGGGAGAAGAATGAAAATGAAGAAAAGGCATATACATTCAACACAGCCTGAATAAGAATTATGAAGTATTTATAGGCATCTACCAAGTGTTAAGTGATCTCAGAGAAAGTGACCGAAAGGGAATTTTGTTTGGGAAAGAAAAGTGGGGGAGACTACCCCAAGCCAAATAAATGGCATATATAAAGTTTTGGTATGCACTGGAACAAAGGAGGAGCATGTGGGTGCAGAATAGAGAGAAGAATATTGAGAAAGAAAGCATTGTAGCAGATGATGCTTTAAAGTGAGGATGGAGCCACGTTGAGCCATATATGTGAAAAGTAAATCCACGACCATGATCAAATTTTTTCCTAATAAATTGAGAATTCCTAATTTTATTTTTTTGCTGAGTATCTGGAAAATGGAATGTTTGTACAGATGGTCTCCAACATTCACAGAGAAACAGTTTTATCATGTATCACAATAATAATTAGGATCTTTAGTTTCCACTCATTTCTCAAATACAATCTCATATTGTTTTTGCAAACAGTGTTCTTTCTTCAAAACAACCTGATGATAATCTATTTCTAGTAATGTATTGAGCAACAATATAATAAATTTGGTAAGGTCAAATTCATTTTGTTTGTTTGTTTGTTTTTTGAAATGGAGTCTCACTCTGTTGCCAGGCTGGAGTGCAGTAGCACCATCTCAGCTCACTTCAACCTCCACCTGAAGCAATTCTGCTGCCTCAGCTTTCCGAGTAGCTGGGACTACAGTACAGGCGCATACCACCATACCCAGCTTTTTTTTTTTTTTTTTGTATTTTAGTAAAGACAGGGTTTCACCATGTTGCACAGGCTGGTCTCAAACTCCTGAGCTCAGGCAATCCACCCAACTCGGCCTCCCAAAGTGTTAGGATTACAGGTGTGAGCCACCGCACCCGGCCAATAATGTCAAATTTCAAGACATTTGAGTCCCAGTTCCAACCACAACTAGAAAAAATTTACCTGTTTATTTTGTTTAATATCATAGTTATTTAACTAAAATCTATCTTCAATATTTAAATGAAAATAAGTAGACCTGAGGTATTGGTGTCAAAACAAATCAAGCCACCCTTGAGTTAAAACTATGGTATTTACACTCTTTGGGTAACATAAGTATAAAATTTAAAAATACTCCATCACTTTAGAATTCTTCAAATTCTATTTTATGTCACTATGAAACTATATAATTTTGTTTTATTAGAAAGTAAGTATTCTGCATCCCCTAAATGTTTAAAGAAATAAGCTACACAGTGTATGTACCTACTTTAATGAAAAGGATAAAATGGACAAAGTATTGTATAAGTCTTATTGCAATAATGCTGAGTAAAACTATTAGGTTATAACAAAACATGCTTTTTGCAATCAGAACAAATAATAACATGTCTCTTGTAACTTCTGGCAAAGTAAGAAAAGAAAGAAAAATATGGAGAATCAGTTAAATGATTTATCTTTAGTTTAGAACAACATATTTTCTCTCCCTTGTGGAAACAAAATATATATTATTAGTTTTGGTTAAAAGCTAGAAAGTGATGAGAGTTAATTATTAAATTTAAATCTCTTCATATATTGAAATCGAACATATAAAGGAAGTAAAGCTAGCCAGCTTAAAAGTGAAAATAAAAATGTACAATTCTTATTTTAAAATTATTTTAAGGAAGGATTTGCAATGAACAATTTTCCCATAAGCATACTTGTTATTTTCTGCAATTCAAAAGGCCTGACCCTTTCTCCATAATACCCTCTCTGCTTTTAAATTATATTGAGTCTCTCTCCATTATAGCAATCCAGATTGCTATTTGAGTTGCAAGCATGGGAGGCTTAAATGGCTTTCTCCTCATTTACTACAAAAATATGCTTGGAATTTTTCTTCAAGAAAGCAACAATATAAAAAAATAAATTTGGCATAGAAGAACAATCTATGATCTCTTACCAACACAATACAAAGTAATCATCTTTCTTATAAAGGCTTGAGTTCTTCTTTTAACACACTAAATTACCTAAAGGTCATGGGGATTAGAATTTCTCATGCACCTTGGATGAATTTGATGCAACTGACTCATTGGCGTGTTAATGCAAAAGGAGGTCCTGAGAGCATAATATACTCAAGTGAATAGCAATTCCTTACCAACTCTGGGACAGCTGATTGAAGACTTTAAATAATATACATAGGGTCCAATTTACTCCTATGCACCTGTACACTGTGCATTGTCAATTCTCTTTTGAAAAAGCCATTTTTCACAAATGTGTTCTTGTTTCAATTCAAAACCAATATGTGATTTTGAAAAAAAATATATAATTGGCTTCTGGACATACAGATAATCATCACCTACTAGAAGGGACTATTCCATACACATTTTTTAACTTTAAAAAATTGGAAATACATTTTTCTTTTGTGATGAAAAATTAAATAGCACATTATTTCTTCCCAAAAATAAATTTGGGATGAAGCAGCAGAGAAATATAAAAGAAAAATAACGTACTGAGGCAGAGATAGGGAAAGGTGTTTGTAAAACAAAGACCATAAACATATTAATTGTGTGAATTTCCAACACAGGATAAAAGCCTGAAAATATTTTCAATTCAGTATGTCCTAGTAAAAGATAGCATGATTACTTTTTTCAATAGAAAAGCCTAGAATCTTACTTGTCATTAGAAAACTCTTTTCAAATACCTTGGGCATATAAAATTATATATAAACATCTTTATGCTTTAGAAAATTAATCTGCACGTGAAATTGATTTAATAAGTGAATAGTTGGCATGCAAGGCTTCGAGTTCTCCAAAAGCATTTTTTTCTTATACTTCAAAGAAGCTTTAGTGATATTTTCTTGAAATTAACTTTCCCAATGGGGAGTTGGAACTGTGAAGTATGCAAACTCATTACATTATAGCTATTGTTTATACATACCAGCCTCATTCTCATCCAAGATTCTTTTAATTTTCTTTGTTTTCTAAAAGAAAATTGTAGAAAATTTTCCTTCTCCCCCTTTCAGTGTTTAATGAAGTGTCACTTTTCCAGTGTAGCCTTCCTTGGTCACTCTAGTTAGCATTTTTTACCTTACCTCCACACTCCCTATCACCCCTACCTGCTTTATCTGTGTTATTAGCACTTGTCATTAATATGCCATATATTCTTTATATGTATCTATTTATCTTTCTATCTGAGGTTTTTCTCTCTTTTCCCATTAGAAGGCACATATATTTATCTCTTTTTTACAGTAGAACCTAAAACAATAGCTGGTGCAATGGACTCACTAAATATTAGTGGCATGAACAGATAGGTCCCCTACTAACTCTGAAAGCACATCTGAGCCCTGGGGCCTCTTGAGCGATTCAAGATATCTTCTTGTGCACTGTTCTACTTAGAAATAGCAAAGTGATACACAAGTGCTTGAATAGTATAGTCACTAAATTTATCATTTCATCATGCTCCTTATATATAAGGAATTTTTCAATTCTTGGCTTGTATAATTCTCAAAATATTCTTTTAAGGTAATGAACATACATTTTACAAATGAGATAATGAAAAGAGATAAAATAACTTGTGTAAAAGAGTAGTGGTGGAGTATGAATTTGATCTTTGACCTTCAAAATTCAAAAGCCAGTGCCATGTAATGACAATATTCTATTTACAGCTACTATATGACTGATCCAGAATTTGAGCCCCACTTTGGGTTCACAGTCTATGGTTTTTCAATTATACTGTACCACCCACCTAAGAAATTTTTACACATTGAAACTTGTTATAATATTTGTATTTACTTTGCTGGGGTTCTACAGAGTTCAGGAGTCCTCAAGACCTCCATCACTTCTGATACCAACTACAAGCTTGGAGGTCCCCCAAACTAGTTACTTTCGATATCAATTAGAAGTCTGGGCATGCCCAAGACTGCCCTCACCTGCCCTCACTGCTAGCACCTGCTGAAGATTCAGAAGTCTGCCCAACCATCTTGGGTCTGATAATTCACTACAAGAACTCACAGAACTCACTCAAAGCAGTTTTCCTTACAGAAATGGTTTACTACAATAAAGGAATACAAATTCAATGTATTAGCCAAAGAAGAGGCATACAGGCATACAGAGGAGGGTGCAGGAGTTTCTGACATGGAGTTTCCCATTGTCTTCTCCTAGCGGAGTTGAGTAGAGAGCATTTACTTCTCTAGAAATGATGTGTAACAATAAACACAGAGTATTGTCAGCCAGAGATGCTTACTGGAGCCTTGGTGTTTAGACTTTATGGTGGGACTCAGTTATCCAAATGTAGTTGACTACCTGCATGTCTGATCTTAGTCTCCAGCTTCCCCAAGGTCAAATTGATATCACATGATTCAAGGTCCCCTATCATAAATTACATTGTTAGCATAGACTATCTGGCATGTCCCAATGCTCCCAGGTAAACAGACACTTTTATTAAGTAGGACACACCAAGGGCTTAGAAGTTATCTCCCAGGAGTCGAGAGAAAAGGCCAAATCTCTCTTTGGGCAAAGTTGCCTTTGTTGAACAGGCCTAGACTTCTGAAATCACTATTCCCAAGATCTGACTCACATTCCAGTAGGAAGATTTTCATGTCAAGTCATCATGAGCTGCTAACTGTTATCACCAGGAGGAATATCTACAATTGCATTATTTATTCTTCATTTGGAGTTTTTATAATATATACATTTGCTATTCTTCTATGGCATTCAGAGGCATGTTTTATAATTCAAATTTTAGAAAATTTTATTTTTCTTAGACCTAAAGACGGTCACAAATTTTGGAACAATTGAAAATTGTTCATATATTTTACAAAAATTCCTCATATATTTTACTATATTTATTATCTTGTATGATATGGCTAAAATAATATTCAGTAGTAAAATTAGGCCAGAATGCATTTTACTATCATTAACCTCTAGAGAGTATACATAACCTGCAGAATATGAGCCCTGAAATAATTAAATATGAAGTGATATAGTTGGAATATATGTCCCCACCAAATCTCATGTAGAATTGTAGTCTGCAGTGTTGAAAGTGGGACCTGGTAGGAAGTGTTTGAGTCATAGGGGTGAATCCTTCATGTTCTTCATGATAGTGAGTGAGTTCTCAGGAGACCTGGCTGTTTAAAAGTGAAACTCAGAGTCCATTAAACCTCTTTTCTTTATAAATTACCCAGTCTCAGACACGTCTTTATTAGAAACATGAGAATAGGCCGGGCGCGGTGGCTCAAGCCTGTAATCCCAGCACTTTGGGAGGCCGAGGCGGGTGGATCACGAGGTCAGGAGATCGAGACCATCCTGGCTAACACGGTGAAACCCCGTCTCTACTAAAAATACAAAAAACTAGCCGGGCGTGGTGGCGGGCGCCTGTAGTCCCAGCTACTCGGAGGCTGAGGCGGGAGAATGGCATGAACCCGGGAGGTGGAGCTTGCAGTGAGCTGAGATCACGCCACTGCACTCCAGCCTGGGCGACAGAGCGAGACTCCGTCTCAAAAAAAAAAAAAAAAAAAAGAAACATGAGAATAGATTAATACACCCTCCCTTTGTTCCTGCTTTCACCATGTGAATTGCCTGCTCCTATTTTGTCTTCCACCATGAGTAAAATCTCCTTGAGCCCTCTCTAGAAGCCAAGCAGATGCAGGCTCCATGCTTCCAATCAGCCTTCAGAATCATGATCCAATTAAACCTCTTTTCTTTATAAATTACCCAATCTCGAGTATTTGTAGTGATGCTAGAATGGCCTAACACAGAAAATTGGTAGTGAGGAATGGGTATTACTATAAAGATACCTGAAAATTTGGAAGACTTTTGGAACTTGGTAATGGGAAGAGGTTGGAGAACTTTGCAGGGCTCAGAAGAAGACATGAAGATGAGGGAAAGTTTGGGACTTCTTAGAGACTGGTTAAGTGATTGTGACCAAAATGCTAATAATGATACGGGCAGTAAAGTTCAGGCTGCCAAGGTCTCAGATGGAAACAAGAAACATATTGAGAACTGGTGCAAAGGTAGTGCACATTATGCCTTAGCAAAGAGCTTGGTTGTGTTCTTTTTGTGCCCTAGGGATTTGTGGAAGGTTGAACTTCAAAGTGATGACTTAGGTGGCTGGGCACAGTGGCTCATGCCTGTAATCCCAGCACTTTGGGAAGCCAAGGTGGGTGGATCACTTGAGGGCAGGAGTTTGAGATCAGCTGGGGCAACTTCATGAATCCCATCTCTACCAAAAATACAAAAATTAACCAGGCATGGTGGCATGCACCTGTGGTCCCAGCTACCTGGGAGGCTGATGTGGGAGGATGACTGGAAGGCAGAAGTTGCAGTGAGCTGAGATCATGCCACTGCACTGCAGCCTGGGCAACAGAGTAAGACCCATCCCAAAAAGAAAAAAGTAGTGATGATTTCAGGTATCTCTTTTAAGAAACTTTTGAGAAACAAAGCATTCAGGATGTAGCCTGGCTGCTTCTAACAGCCTATACTCAGATGCAGGAGCAAGAAAATGACTTAAAGTTGGAAGCTATATTTAAATAAGAAGCTGAGTATAAAAATTAGAAAAGGTTGCAGGCTGGGTATGTGGTATAAAAGAAAAGCCCAACTCTGGGGAAGGAATTTAGGCAGGCTACTGAGCAATCAATTGCTAGAGGAATTTGCATAACTAAAAAGGAGTCAAATACTAATAGCCAAGACAATGGGAAAAAGGCCTAGAAGGCATTTTTAAGATCTAAGATGAAGGCTTTCCCATCACAGACTCTGAAGCCTAGGACAAAAGAATGGTTTCAGGGGCCAGGGCCCAGCTGCCCTGCACTACTGCCCACATTCAGGATGCTTCAGCTCTAGCCTCAGCACAGAGGACTCCAGATATAGCTTGGGCCACAGCTCTGGAGGCCACAAACCTTGAGACTTGGCAGCTTCCATGGGGTGTGAAACCTGCAGGTGCACAGAATGCAAGAGTTAAGGAGATGGGGCAGAATTTCAGATATTCAAATTTCAGAGGATATATGAAACAGCCTTGGTGTCCAGTCAGGAGCCTGCTACAGGGGTAGAGCCCTCACAGAGAACCTCCACTAGTGCAGTTCAGAGAGGAAATGTGGGGTCAGAACCGACAGATTCATAGGTAGAAGGAACTTGCCTTGTCTTAGATGACACTTTGAACTTTTGAGTTAATGCTGAAATGAGTCAAGATTTTGGGAGATGATTGGGAAGACATGATTTTATTTTGCAATGTGAGAAGGATATGAGATTTGGGGGCCAGGGTTGGAATGATTTGAATAGTTTGAATAGATGTCACTGCCAAATCTCATATTGAATTGTAATCCCTATGTTGAAGGTAGGGCATGGTGGGAGGTGCTTGGGTCCTGGTGGTAGATATCTCATAGCTTGGTGCTATTCTCGTGATAGTGAGCGAGTTCTCAGGAGATCTGTTCATTTAAAAGTGTATGGCACCTCCCGCCTGTCTTACTCCTGCTTTCACCATGTGAAATGCCTTCTCCTTCTTTGCCTTCCACCATGACCAAAAGCTCCTTGAGTCCTCCCTAGAAGCTGAGAAGAGGCTGGTATGAGGCTTCCTGTACATCCTGCAGAACATGAGTCAAGTAAACCTCTTTTCTTTATACATTACCCAATCTCAAGTACTTCTTTATAGCAATAGAAGAAAGGCCTAACACAGAACACCCTTAAAGACTTCACAAGGAGGATTAGTGTTGGTACTACTCAGAAAGTACCCTGGTATCCATACTTCTACTTGCTTTAGATCAATTTCAAGTCCTATCCTAACCAGAAATGTTCTTAGCTTACCGAAAGCTGAGATGGAAATATCCCACCTTTTTTTTCAGCACAGTGATAGAGAACATCATTATATAATACTGAGCTCTTAGAGAGAAAACTTCAGGGTCCTATACACAGAGAGGAAGCTGATCTCAGCTAAAGCATATTTAAGTGTGGATAACTAGAGGTTTTGCTGAAAGTTAAAATATTTAATAAGCAAAATAAAGATGTGAAAATTTGTCTTGGAATTATTAAAAATAACTTGATAAAAGAAAGCAGCATCATAAACAAGTAAAGAAGAGAATTTGACAGTGGTGTAGCTGAGTAGGTACAGGTGAGATAGAAGAGGAGTAGCTGAGGTGAGATAATATAAGAAAAAAGTGTGCCTCTCTGAACCTATCCTGCCATATCCAGGGGCTTCTTCACTAAAAAATGAATAAATAAACAAATGAAATTTGTTTGAGTAGAAGAGAGACAATTCTCTTGGCCATGCCTAGAGAAAGATTTCACAACTTCTTTTATAATGCATCATCTGGAAGCATACTTTAGCTAACCATAGAGAAATGCATGTATATATTCTTGTTGTTAGTATGGCTTACTCATTTACAGTTAATAGGCTAATGGGCCTAGATATTATATATATATATATACATACACATACACACACACACATATACATATGTGTGTGTATATACACACATAAATATGTATGTATGTATTCAGTAGTATATGTATATATGTAAATACATACAAATATGAACATATTTGTATATATTATATACATATATAACTATACACATATATAATATGTACACACATATGTAGATATACATGTACATACATAATATACACACACATTTGTGTATATATTATATAAACATATATTAGTGTGTATATATATGTATATACTATTGAATCACCTCAGGTACTGTCAAAGATGAATTTATTCTGACAGGCTCGTTCTTCCAAGATGTTGTGCAGAGAGGGAAAACAATGTGGAGCACTTATCAAATGTTAATTGAGGTGATATATGTCTAAAACAGAGTTCTTGAAACACAATAAGTAATGCACATGTGGTGCATATTACCGCTACTCAAAATTTAAAATAGAGAATTATGTTTTTCTACCAAAGAATATCTAATAATAGCTAACATTTGTTTAATCAACACATAGTTTCGAACATGTATTATTGTTGGATTTTTTTTTTTTTTTTGGCCAGGCAGGGTGGGAAGGGGGTTATTTCATTTCCCTTTCCTGCACAAGTTTTATATATTCAAATATTTTAAAGAGCACTGCTTTACTGTGATCACTGTTGCACCTACTGCTTTCTATGAATTATCTCAGGTAATTATTCCACAATGCTAAGGTGTGAGCTTGAATCAAGACAAAAAAAATTGAACAGATGTCAAAATTATGTATTGTTAGTGGCAGAATTGAGATAAGAAGAATGGATTCCCTAACTTAAGAGCCCAAGCTTCTAACCAAGGAATCAGTGATTACTTCCTCTTTACAATGCCACTTCAGGCAGAAAAAGAGACCTGTAATAACTTTGGGTTCCATGGTATATCAATTACAGGAAAATACTATGTATATGGAAGCTCCCTGCAAAAGTTTGTAGCCCATTACTGATACACACTAATATTTTCACATTAATTTGTTGAATTAATCAAATCCATAAAGGCATAAAGAGACATACATACATTTTCCATGACTAAATAATTTTCTGAACAAGCGAAATCCTTATTCATGTGTTAACAGGTATAAACCAAAATCTGTTTGGTGTGGATAATTTGTAAAGACTTTTTTAGTATTGTTTCTCCATGAAGGCATGGTTTTATGAACCTAGATGTTGTTTTCTGCAAACTCCTCAGTGTAAAAAAGCAATCCAGAAGACCAGATCACAACTTTGAAGCATAAGAATGACAAATTCGTTGTTAAATGAATGAGTAATCAGTCTCTTCTTGTTCTGGGCTAAATTGTGCCCTCTCCAAGTTTCTATACTGAAGCCCTAACTGCAGTACCTCAGAATGTGAATGTGGAGATAGGCCCTTTAAAGAGATGATTAAGTTAGAATTAGGTCTATAGGGTGAGTTCTAATATAAACTCACTGCTGTCTTTATAAGAAAAAGAAAATCAGATGCACAGAGACACCAGGGAGATGTACGCATAGAGAAAAGTCCATGTGAGGACACAGCCAGGAAGTGGCCAAACTGCAAGTCAAGGAGAGAGGCTTCAGAAACAAACAACCCTGCTGACACCATGCTCTTAGACTTCCAGCTTCTAGAATTCTAAAATAAATTTCTGTTGTTTAAGCCTGCAAGTCTCTGGTATTTTGTTGTGGGGGTCCTAGCAGATGAATATATTTCTTTGCTGTCATTAACCAAAATTAAAATTCCTTATATCTGTACATTTAAAAAAACAGATTGATTAATTAGGAAAAGGTAAAGTGAGGGAGGACATGGTGGAAAAGCCATTGCACTAATTCCATACCATATATGTCAAAAGAATCATTTTCTAGCTAATTGTTTCTCTTTTTTCAACTGGCTTTATTAATCTTTAAAATTGAATCCAGGGAATGTTATTTTGTTTAAAAAATACAAATCTTATACAAATAAAATTTGATAAATCCAGGCTCTGTGAGTGACCAAGTAGGCGAGATATCTCTGCACAATTTTATTAAAATCTCTCAACCGAGCCTTTTAAGGTCATCAGAAACACAACTCTAACAGTTAACTCGATTTTGATTTTTTAACTCTGTTCAAAGCAAAACTTCAGCTGAATTAAATTTAAGGGAGTTGAATTGAGCAATAAACAATTCACAAATCAGGCAGACCCCAGAATCACAGCAGATTCAGAGAGACTCCAGGGGTCCCTTGTGCTCAGAACAAGTTTATAGAAAAGAAAAGTAAAGTGATGTACAGAAATTGGAAGTGAAGTACAAAAACATCTGGATTGACTACAGCTCGGCATTTGCTTTATTTGAACACAGTTTGAGCATTCAACAGTGTATGACTGGTTGAAGTATGGCTCTTGGGATTCGCCAAGACTCAGTCACTGTTACAGGCACATACTCCTAAATTAAATTTTCAATTTTGTCTACCTATTATGTTAGGTTGCAGTTCATCCACAAGAACTCAAATATAGAAGTATGGAGTCCTTCTCAGGCCATATTTAATTTGCTTTAACAACTCCTACTGTAAATACAGAAGAGCATGGCACATTAGAAAAACCACTATGGAAAACAGTATGGAGATTCCTTAAAAAACTGAAAGTAGAACTGCCATTTAATCCAGCAATCCTACTACTGGGTAGAGCTACCCAAAGTAACTGAGGAATGGAAAACCAAATATATGTTATCACTTACAAGTGGGAACTCAACTATGAGATGCAAAGGCATAAGAATAATTAATGTCAAAGACTTTGGGGACCCAGGGGAGAACGTTGGGGGCATGAGGGATTAAAAAACTACATGTTGGGTATGGTGTACACTGCTCAGGTGCACTAAAATCTCAGAAATCACCACGAAAGAACTTATCCACATAACCAAAAACCAACTGCATTCCCAAAAGCATGGAAATAAAAATTTTAAAAAATCAGCCGATGTAATTTTGACATAAATTATCACATTCTCCTGGCAAGTTTTTTTAAGGCTTCTTTTCATAAATTTGTCAAATGAAAATGTAATCTGATTAGAAGAAACCCTTCTAACTGAAACTAAAATAAGTAAAACATTGTTGCTGCTGTAATAAGGTAAGCCAAAGGGTGATGTGAAAAAACATGTACTCATAATACCCTACGTAGAGAATTAGATATGTATTAGAATTAGATAATGAGAATTAAAATGCTCATTAAACTTATGTTTGGAAAAATTTTCAGGATTTCTGGGAATGAAGGAGTATTCCAGTGAGTAACAAACAGCCGCCTAAAATATGGTGATGACAACCAACATGAGTAATTGAGGCATAATAAATCTTTTTTTTTTTTTTTTTTTTTTTTTGAGATGGAGTCTCGCTCTCTTGCCCAGGCTGGAGTGCAGTGGCCGGATCTCAGCTCACTGCAAGCTCCTCCTCCTGGGTTCATGCCATTCTCTGGCCTCAGCCTCCCGAGTAGCTGGGACTACAGGCGCCCGCCACCTCGCCCGGCTAGTTTTTTGTATTTCTTAGTAGAGACGGGGTTTCACCGTGTTAGCCAGGATGGTCTCGATCTCCTGACCTCGTGATCCACCCGTCTCGGCCTCCCAAAGTGCTGGGATTACAGGCTTGAGCCACCGCGCCCGGCCGAGGCATAATAAATCTTAAATCATCAAGGTTTATTGAACCAGCCTGAGGGTTCACCTGGGAAAAACTCAAGTCACAGGCACATGTGACTGTTTTGTCCAAAGAATTTCTCCAGAGGTTTAGTATTTGTACATTTTATTTTAAAAGAGGAGAGGAGGGCAGCAGTGAAAGGAATAAAAACATACGTATGAGACTTTAGCTGGTGTTTGCTAAATCTACGTTTTGCATAAGATAAAGTGAACATTTGAAGAAAAGGAAATAGAGGAAGTGGACATCTCAGGCAGGGATGAAGGAAGAATGAATCTAGTTTTGTCTTTGTTCTATACCTGGTAAGACTTTTGAAAGAGCTGGTTTCTGTTTAGCCCTGAGGGAAGAAAGCCTAATGACAGGTAGCAATGGAGCGGGGATATAACGCATGTCTGATCCTCCATCCCACCATGGTCACGAACTCAGCTTCCAAGGTTTCCATGAGGTTCTCCTTGACAAAGAGAGGCTTGTTTCCATCATCTGGAGGCTTAGAATTTTATTTTTGTTTCTTAGTGGGAAATTTGAAAAGACAAAAAATTGTATTAGGTCAAATTTTCTTTCTGGGTGACTTTGAATTCAACAATGTCAAAGCAAAGTCTCTTTTCAAATCTTTCTCTATTTTTCAACCTACCTAGGAATTTTATTAATAAGACTAATTAGATGAATATCTCTGTTTTAATATGCAAGTCTCTCTTCTTTCATTATGTTAAAAACTGAATAACATTTGGATTTTAGTGCATCAGAATTAAAAATAAATGTTAAATAGGGATTTTAGTCAGTTTTCAAGCAGATTAGACAATGAATATTACTCATCTAGAAATGCAACAAAGTAAAATACTAGAATTAGGCTTTCTGAAAAAGGATATTTTCAGATAACAGACAGCAGTTACAGGATATACACATGAAGGGTCAAAGCAAGTGGAAATTGAGAACCAGGTACAAAAGGTATCTAAGAAAACTTTGTGATCACAACATAGAAGAATTAGTTCAAAAGTTCAACTGTGTGGCAAACACCATTACATGAGCAGAGGTTCCAAAATACAGGCCACACAAGGAACACCACTTACAAAAACCAGAGCAGAGCAGTTAAGAATATAGAGGTGAGGTAGCAAAAAAGATGCAGTTGCCTGAGGGCTGAGATATAATATTGCAGAAAATTTCTCTATCAATTAGCTAGTGTCTTTTTTAGGTAAATGACAAACGTAGTTTCAGAATTTCCATAAATCAGTATATGGAGCGGTTAGGTAAATCTTGAGCACAAGGACTATGTCATATGTTCTATTTAATCCCCAGGGTGTATTTAGCAAGGTGCCTATCACATAGGTAGTGCTCAATAAATGCTTGTTAAATAAGTGACACCAACCATGAACTTCTTGATGTCATAGTCTGTGTTATATACCACTGTACTATTCACAGCCCCAAGCACTGTGCTTGTCACAGCTCAGTGAATATTTGTTGAAGGGATGACAGTGGTGGCAGT
Organism: Papio anubis; assembly: GCF_008728515.1. Classification (NCBI taxonomy): domain Eukaryota; kingdom Metazoa; phylum Chordata; class Mammalia; order Primates; family Cercopithecidae; genus Papio; species Papio anubis. The sequence goes on along the minus strand of NC_044980.1, from coordinate 90,830,042 downwards.
CTTCAAATATTGTCATGAAAGATTAATTTTGCAAGGTTTTCAGGGTGTCAAGCTGCCCTAGCCTGCTCTGAAATTATTCACAAGGTTTGTAAATCCCACCCATTCTTATAGTGAGTTTTCAGTTCTTAATCTCCTATTGAAAAGCTGCTTGTCAAAAATATATTTATCTTTAACGGGCTTTTTAACACTTGGGCTTATTAGCCATGCTGTTTATCAAATAAGAAAATTAAATTTTACATTAACTATTTTCTACCAGTAAATTTTATTTTCTAATCCACCTGTAATTGCCTTATACTTAGGATTTTTTGGATTCTAAAAGTTATATTGATTGCAAATTATTTCTTGAATTAGAAAGTAATGCCACTCAGAGCTATATTCAACCACCTTAGACCAAAGTCCAATTTAAAGCCAGTTCTACAAAGCTGAGGTTATGAGTCTTGGGCTCAATTTTCACTTTAACCAGCTAGTTTCACACTCCACCCGTCAACTCAGGCATCTTTTTTAGCAGCTATGTATTGTTTATCATCAACGACTTAAGGTATAAAGTGTGAATGTCAGTAGTGAACATTCATTTTCAGTAAGGAAAAAAATCAAGTTGAATGTCCCACTGATGTTAGAGCAATAGCTTCATTTAAATAAGTGAAGTGCTGCACAATGTCTTAAAAGCACATTTATTCTGTTTGCACTGAGCTTATCAGTTTATTGATAGACCTTGGTACAATATGAAATACAGGAGGACTCAGCAGATGGGCAAAATAATTAATGAAAAATGTTTTATTTTACATAAGTAAATAATGCTATAAATCTTCACAGTTAATTGGAAGCACTTTCTCTTTTATATGAAGAAATGAGTAAACCTTGGAAAAGTCATTTTATAAAACTGTTTTCTTTGGTGCTGTTTGTTTTACATTCCATAAAACAGTGCATTTTGCTAGCTAAAGAATTACGAACACTTCCTTATTTTTCAAAGATTCTAATATTCTCCTAAGTACATATTCAACTCACATGTATGATTATATCCTGCCCCAAGTCTCTAATTAAGATGCTCAACATTATTCCAGTTCCATTATCCTTTAATTCTATATATCATTCTGATTCTTTTCCCTGTGTCAGGACCTATGAGCAGATCTGACAGTGAGATGGCAAAGGCAGGCTGGCTGTACGTAAGTCAGTCAGCTTGTCTATGCTGAGAGCATCCTTTGCCAACCTGCACAAGCATGGTTTGGTGAGCGTTGGACAATCACTTGTCAGGCATTACTTTCAGTGTGCAATGAGGCAGAGATGAGCCACTTTGTAATATAAAAACAAATGATTAACTGGCAAATAAGCCCAGAAAATGAAATAAACCAAACCTGACAATACAGTGTAAGTGGATCAGGTAGGAAAGATAGCATGGCATGTCATATTACTGATTTTAATTAGCAGATAGAGTGGACTGAAAAGAAACAAAAGGAACTTTCTTCATAAACAAAAGGTTTTGCTACAGTGATTGGTTAAGATTTGCTCCCATTTTGTAAGGCCAACATCTAGGGCACATAATCTATGTTGTCTTTCTTCTTTCTCTCTTTCTTCCCCCTCTAACTTTTCTTTCCCTTGTACTTTTTCAAATATAGCTAATTGGAGGATGAAGTAGTGGGCACGGTCACAGGGGGCTTCGAAGAAAAAGACTGTGCTATGTATCTGGGTGTTGTGGGTTGGTTTTATTCTGTCTCCCTGCCCCTCACAAAATTCATGTATTGACGCCTTATTCTTGAATAGTTGAGAATGTGATGGTATTTGGAGATAAGGTCTTTAAAGAGGTAATCAAGTTAAAATGAGGTTATTAGGGTGGTCCCTTTTTCAATATGACTACTGTTCTTATAAGAAGAATAAATTTGGAAACAAATACACAGAGAAGACATGAGAAGACACAGAGAGAATACGGCCATTGGCAAGCCAAAGGGAAAGTTCTGGAATAGATTCTTCCTCAAGGCCCTCAGGAACCAATCCTGCCAACATCTTGATCTTGGATTGTTAGCCTCCAGAACTGTGAGAAAATACATTTCTGTTAGTTAAGCCGCCGAGCCTGTGACACCTTTTTTATGGCAGCCCTAGCAAACTCATATACTGTTTTTTTTTTTTTTTTTTTTTTTTTTTTACAGAATTATTTATCCATTGTCAGTGAAGCGCTATAGTTTTTTCAAGTGAGATTATCTCCATCTGAGAGTCAAAGTATGTGCTTCCAATGCAAAAAGCACTTTACCCTCTGCTGCCTATATTGAACTGCTGAAGCCATTTTACAAGTGAGGCCTGTGTTAAATTTCTGAATATTAATTATACCCTCATCCTGGTTGAATATCCCTTTGGAAAAAAATCTGGTCATTTAAACTTGCCAGTAACAAAAATGGAGAAGGTATCCACATAGACAACAAAATCTAAACAATTCTTCTGCCTCTAGGAAAGTAACCAAACCAGGAGTGGTTACTGTGGCAGGTTAAAGATGGTTGCAAATTCTTGACCATCCCTACCACCCAGAGATGGAGATTGCTTGTGTACTTACCAAATCCGGCTGAGCAAATAAAATATGATGGAAGTGACCTTATGCCATTTCCAGCCCAGTATTTTGGAGGACTGGAGGCTTCCACTTCCTCCTTCTTGAACGGCAGTCACCATGTAAGAAATCCAACTCCCCTGAGACTGCCATGTGGTGGGAAGCCCACCCTAGCTTCACAGGGTGACAGAAGGGCACATGGACAAGCCTGAGTTGCCACATATGTGAGAGAAATCTTTGTGGTTCTTCCTGCCATCACAGTCATTATCCAAGGTCAGGTGAGTGACAGACTGTAGTCAACAGCACAAACTGAGGTGACACATGTGGCCCTGCCTTTGTCAGTTCAGGCTACTATAATGAAAGACCTTACACTGGGTGGATTATAAAACAAACATTAATTTCTCACAATTCTGGAGACTGAGAAGTCCAAGACCAAACTGCTGACAGATTCAGTGTCCAGTGAGGGCCCACTTCTCAGTTCATACTAATTACCTCCCAAGAGCCCTGCCTCCAAATTCCATCACAATGGGAATATGATTTCAACATATAAATTTTGAAAAGACACAAACATTCAGTCCATAACAGGCCCCAAGTAAACATTTTAGTCAATCCACAACTGTATAACTCACCCCAACTGACCTCACTTGACTCTATGAGGCAGAGGTGAGCTACTCTCCATGTTTTTGACCCTCAGACTTGGGGGGGAGTACTTTGGTACGCAGAAAAAAGGTAATTGAAACAACTTAAGCTATTGAGGCTTTATAAAGATGTATTTAGAAACAATTTTTATGCCATGTATCTTGAATATAAATAGTTTTGTATCAGAGAAAAAGAAAGCATCTGTGAAACCAGATACATGTTGACAGATTAGGAGCTCTCAAGTAAGTGCGAATTTTTATTTGATTCAGTTTCACTCTTGGGGTTCTACAGTGTTAAATAGAACTTTCTATAGCATTATAGTTCTGTCACTAACTTGGGAACCTCTCTGGAGGGGAAGTTCATTATGTATCCCTTTGGTCATGACCACAGTCCTTTGGACCTGGTGGGCAGCTTGGAGATTAGCTAGCTCAATTTTTTTTATTTTACCCAGCATAAAGGAAGGCTCAGAGAGTTTAAGTGACTTGCCCAATGTCATAGGACCTATAGTGGACCTGGGCAGAGCACAGAATCAGCAATACAATTTTAATGAAACTTCGAAATTATTAAAGATGATCCTTTTAGTAATTCCCATATTTTAAAAATTCTACAAAATTCAGCATTAGGATCCGCCAAGATCTTCATCTTTGTCCAGCATCTTACTGCCACTATATGTGTGCATACATACACATACACATATATTTCAACATATACTTGATCCTAGTTTAACTTTTGCGTGTACATATATAAATATACGAATTGTTCCAATAATGTGAACATGTTTTCTGTGCGTAATGTATTAGTGTCATGAAGTAGGGTACAAACCTTGGAGAATTTCTGGAAAGAGTTCAATACAATGGAGATTGGTAAGCTATTAATATAATAAAGTCCACTTGTATCAGGCATTACTGAATGGGAAAGACCTGCCCCATCAGTTTAAACCCAGTCTTCAGAGGCTGCCAGCCATGTGCAACCAGAGATGATATGTTCCACTGTGTGGCTGGAGCTCTGCCGATACTGTGATGGGAGTCAGTCGGGACCTCTGTGCAGACAGACTGAAATTACTTCCACATTACAGTGAACACAAAAGAACAAACCTTATTAAACACAGATTTAGCTCATTATTGTATAAATCTCTCACTGAAAACGAAGTTAATCCTTTGTGCCTGAATATTGAACACAGCACTGATATTACAGTGAAGATAGAGATAATACCCTCCTCTATGTCTTGGCTCACCTCTGTCATATCAGTGAGGAAAACATGTAATTGCTGTGGCTAGTGCCTATGAATAAGAGGGACCGCCCACTAGATCTGGAGTCAGATTCCTCTATCTGGTTAGCTACACCATCTTTCCTGAAAAATCTTTCCAGACTAATCTTCACTCAAAAGGCCTTCAGTGCAAGTTAATCTGGGGTTTCAAGTTGCAAAGGTCTTGGATGGCAAACGTTAAGTTTGTGTTCGTCAGTAATTATATTTGACTGAAAACACATTTGCAACTGGCTCTGCACTCAGATTAGGAACTCCCCAGGGCCAGTGTCAACACCTCAGTAAGGCCCCTCAATTCACACAGGATTGGAGAGTAGCTTAGATCTGTGCACATCTGCCTTTTTCCCAATAAATGCATTTGTTCGTGGATATAACAGAATCTTCTCTATTTTTGATGTTATGTGCTTAAACTTTTGTTAAGTACTATTTTTCCCTTTTAGAGAGTTGAGCTGTCCAGTAAAACTTAGGACCTGGGTCTCTTCCCAGACAAAGCTGAAAATGGAAAAAGTATAATTCTCATAATAATTAGTAATTGCCTTCATCCCTTAAATATAAAAACAAAATTTTTGATTGATAGTTTGTATAAGTGGTGGAGAGAAAGGAAAATTAATAACAATCAAGAGATAGAGAAAGAGAACAACAACAAAAAGGAAACAAGATAGAATTAACGAATAAGGGCTAGAAAACCAAGATGTTCTTAAACTCTAACTATGCTTGTTTTCGTGTTGTCAGCTGCTTTATTACTGCCAAACATTTTCTCCATCTGATTTTTTCCATAAAATATAATTGGTAACACAACACAATAGGACCGGACAGATGAGGCTGATTTTATTCCCTTATCTAAATTCATACTCAATGTTCTAACAGCTGGGCTCATACAAGTTAATCAAACAAATAATGGCTCCAAATTTTTATTTATTTATTTTTTTAGATTTGAGATGGAAGGCAGCTTGCTAGAAACCAATCATGGATATTGAAATCACATGTCAGAGTGGGCGAAAATTCCAAGTGTTTTTACTAATGTTGCCTCTTTACCTATAAACCAATATAGATATAAAAGTAAATTCTCCTTATCAGGCTATTGCCATTTTCACAGAAGAATTTTCATTTTATGTTGAATTATGTCCTCTATTTTTTGATACTTATTTAGGAAGAAGGTGACTTCAGTTAAAACTGCTGGTATTTCTACATTTTCCAGTCTCAAGGTTACTGTGCTTTTAGACAAGTGAGATCAAGTAAAGTGGGAAGAGAAAGGCCTCAGTCTGTATATTCAGTGACACTGCACATGGAGTAACTGTACTCATTCATTCAGTTATCAGTTTCTTCCTGTTCATCTAGTTAGCTTGGGGCAGATACCTGTGCCATTTTCCCATGTATATATTACCTTTCCCAACTACCTATCTTCCTCTTCTCAGCTACTGTCAGTTTATAAACATCTTATCAGTTTTGAAGGACTATTTTAAAAATAACCTTTTCATTTAATTATGAAAGACTTTTTTTAATCATCTGGATTCTTATAATACGCAATAAAAATCATTTTTAAATTTTTAAAAAAATTCTTGAATGTTGCAAATGATATACCAAAACAATTCAAATAAAATAAAAATGTCAAAAAGAATATCAAATCCAGAAGCTAAAAATCAATAAATTAAAATGTAAAAAGACATAGAAGTTCTCTCTGGAAAGTATATCATGTATCACAAAGTTTCACTTTATTTTTTCTATTGATTTTGTAAAAATTACTGAGAAACTTGAATAATTCAATATACAACTATGCAAAAGTATGAAAAACTAGTTAACAAAAAAGGAATTTGTGTAATGAACAAAATATAAATATTACTTTACCTATGAAAAAAGACCTAACCCAAATTGACCTATTGTTTTCATTTGCCGTATTAGTCAAAATCCAAAAGTTGATAGTATCTACTCTTTCCTGCACTGTTAAGCAATATGTTGGGGTGGTTAACACCATACAGCTGAACTGTTTGTGTTCATAGTGTAGCTTCATTATTTATCAGCCACATGACTTTGGCTAAGTGATTTAGCCACTCTACTGTGTTTCAGATCTTTCTGTTTAAAATATGGAACTGGGCGTGGTGGTTCACATCTGTAATCCCACCACTTTGGGAGGCCGAGACAGGAGGATCACCTGAGGTCAGGAGTTCAAGACCAGCCTGGGCACCATGGTGAAACCCCGTCTCTACTAAAAATACAAAGAAATTAGCCTGGTGTGGTGGCACATGCCTGTAATCCTAGCTACTTGGGAGGCTGAGGCAGGAGAATCCCTTGAACGTGGTGGGCGGAGGTTGCAGTGAACTGAGATCGCACCATTGCACTCCAGCCTAGGCAACAGAATGAGACTGTCTCACAATAAATAAATAAATACAAATTTAAAAAATAAAAATAAAAAATAAAATAAATATGGGTAGTGATATAGTGTCTAATGCAGCATGAGGATTAAATGAGTTAATAAATGTCAAAAGTCAAGTATAATGAGTTGTAAGTGTTTAGCAGTGACCACTCTGGAAAGTTAGCTAATGCTGTCCAGTTTGGGGGACAAATTTTATACAGCATATGTACAAAAATATTAGCCATGTTCATAAACTTTTTAAATGACAACACTCCCATACCTAAGAACTAAACTTCTGAAAACTTACCACATAGATTTGATAGAAAAACAAAAAATGAGATCAGAAAAGATAGATTGCAGCTTTCTCATTGCACAATATAAATCCAGTATTATAGCAAATAAATGAGATGAAATGTTTTGTTTAAATAAGTTGAGACTTTTATGTAATGGGAAACTATGCAGACTGAAGCTTTCAAAAAATGTGATAGAACCATTTATAAGATATGAAAAGAGTCCCCAAAGTGTCATTAAGAATAGATGTATAAGACATGTGCATGATCTCTTTTGTGTAAATAGAAGGACACATATTATACATCGTGGTATGTGCCTATTTTTATTTGAATAAACAGCAAATTAATCCTAGTTAGCTTTGCAGACAAGTACTAAGAAGGTGACAAAGATTTTCTTTTCATAATTTTATACTTTTCCTAAGTTTTTGAATTCTCCAATCAGTAAAAGTTCACACTTCAACTTAAAATCAACAGAGTTTATCTGGTAGATGAGATTATAGTCTGCTTTTATTTATCATTTTCATATTAAAATATATTTGAAGGCAAAAAGAAATCTACCTAAACAACTTAAAAATTCTAAAAATGTGTTACGTGACAGTACCACATTTATTATTCTCTTTTAGAAACATTATTCAGTCTTTTCAGTTTAAGTTTTTATAAACTAAGAATATTATGTAATGTTATATGCAAAAAAGCAATATATAAAGTTACATGTAGACTGATTACAACTAAATGGAATATTCATGTTAAAAAATGAATACTTGTTTAAAAATCATCTTAAGAAATATATAAATATATGAAGAAGTTATATGCAGAGTAAAAATTTATTACATCGGAGTAGTATTTCTAAAATAATTATTGCCACACAAATATGAAAAATTGTAGTTATATGTTCATATAATTTTATTGGTATGTCTAAATTTAAGCCAATTCCTAATTAGAAAATCAATTAGTAAGAAGAATGAGGCTATTTTGATAACAAAATTTGAAATCAGACATTATTTGATGACAGATAAGATCTCATATCAACCTCAGCATTTATGAAATGTATGCAAAACATTGGTGGTTTAAGCCGAACTTTGATTTAACTTTCATGGAATTGTTGTGTTTTATAAAACCGACTTTAACAATATTTAGTTTGTACTCTTCAGATGGGCTTTTGGTCAATATCACAGTCAGGATATTTGCATGTTCACTTCTTCCACTGGCTCACACGCTCCTTGAAGAGAGCAGAACAGAATAAATGCAAACATGAACTTTGGAGCCATAGCCAGGTTTGTGTCCTGGTTCCTTCCTTTTCTGGAAGGGGTGCGACCATGACCGGATTGTTAACCTCTCTTAGCCTCTCATGGAGGGACATTAAGCCTTTCTCACAGGATTTTCTAAATACTAAATGAAATGATATGTTAGTAGAAAAACAATTAGTTCAAAATAAAGTACATACCCCCAAAATCTCAAAACCTTTTTCCCTTTAAATATGTTGACATTCTCCCAAAGTCTTTTTAAATTATTAAACATAGTAGGTATTTAATTCATATTCTCCACATGATAGAATTAAGGGATTCTGTAGAGCTTATATCTCTTTTATATTCAAGAAGCATAAAGTTATCTTGGATCAATGGCAAACAGTAAACTAATTTTTTAAAACAAAACACCTATTCCAAAAATTGCTTGGCAATTTGATAAGCTGGCTGAAGAAGAGATGGATTGGATGAGAGAAAAGGAAACTTTCTGCAAATTTGAAGAGAAATCCAGATGCTCTAGCCAGTGAAACTGTTGTCAATGATTTTGCCATTCATACCCCACCCCTTTAATGCATACCATAAAATGACAAAATGGTGAATTTTGTTTTCTTGAAAGCAATTAACTGTAAGTCCTGCATTGATGTTTATATTAGATTCCCCAGACGCTAACAGAGGTAATACTGGAGTGGGGAAGGTAAAGAATGTGTAGACATGCTAAGCGTCAGTAGTGATAGCCACATTTTCAGTAATGATCGTCTCAGTTCCTGCATTCACTGAAGCCAAAGCAAAGGAGTATGTGGGATGGAAATCACTGGACACAGTCGAAGTCTCTTTATTGATTGTTTTCTCAAAAGATTCTCAGCTTTTGGTAATTTTTATAACAATAAAAGAAGTTAAAGAGCGTTAATGAACACAACCAAAAATGCAGTTCATTGCATTGTCTTAAGCACGGAAACTAGAGCCTAGAGACTTCACTAAATAGATTTTCTCAACTAAAAACACTGCATGCATAGATATTTTTTAAATAAAGATTAGTATCCTTCCTTCCTTCCTTTTTCTTTCTTTGTTTCTCTTCTTTCTTTCTTTTTAAGAAAGGTTTCTCAGAGCATGGGTGTAGACTTTTATTGTGTTTAATCTCCATATTCAGAACTAATATGCTTGTATTGCTATTTTGGATTTACATCTATACTCTGTCACCCATGCTGGAGTGGCACAATCATAGCTCACTGCAGTCTTGAATTTCTGGGCTCAACTGACCCTCCTGCTTCAGCCTCTGGAGTAGCTGGCACTATAGGAGCACACTGCCACACCCAGCTAATTTTTTTTAATTTTTGTAGAGACAGGGTCTCACTTTGTTGCCCAGGCTTAATTTCTATTTTCCAAGCCAAAAAACAAATTTTTATTCTCACTGAAATATCAACTTAAATGTTCTGAAATTATAATTCTGAGTGATTATCTTTCATTAAAATATACAAAATGTGAGACAAAGAAGCAGGAGGCCAAATTGCTGTATTAAAGATTACTCTCTTAATGTTTTTATGATTGAATGTTTAGGCATAGAAGCTGTCTCTTAACTTATCAAAATAGATATTATAGTGATCATTCTGTTTGGAGCTTCATTTACTCTCTTCTCTAGTAGATTGCTATGCATAAATTATTTTATCATTAAATTGTAGAATTTAAATGTTTGAAGGTAACCTGAAGATCATCTATTAAAGGACTCAATTTCAGAAGGAAGAAACTGAGCTCCAAAGTAGGTAACGTTTTAGAACTGTCGGTGGTGTGGTAGGACAAACACCAGGATCACCTCTCTCTTACTTTTATATTATATCTTTCCTCAATGCATTATTTTATTTAATTCTTTGAGACAGTCCTTTCAACTCTTTAAAAAGCCCGACTATAGGCCAGGCATGGTAGCTCACGCCTATAATTCCAGCACTTTGGGAAGCCGAGGCAGGTGGATCATCTGAGGTCAGGAGTTCGAGATCAGCCTGGCCAGCATGGCAAAACCCTGTCTTTACTAAAAATACAAAAATTAGTCAGGCATGGTGGCACATGCCTGTAGTCCCATCTACTCAGGAGGCTGAAGTGGGAGGATCGCTTGAACCCAAGAGGTGGAGGTTGCAGTGAGCTGAGATCACACCACTGCACTCCAGTCTGGGTGATAGAGCAAGACTCCATCAAAAACAAAACAAAACAAAACAAAACAAAAACCTGATTATAGTTTAGAAAACAGGTTTTATGTGATTCCAACAGAAAGCCCTGTATGGCTATGGATGCTGAGTAAATTAAAGCCTGCCATTAACTTTTCCCTTGTTGAAGTTTGAGAACATAAGGCGACATTTTTGATGAGAGAAGCTCGGTTTGGATCAACCTCACTACATGTAGATGTCTAAGCTAGCCTCCACCTGCAGGCTTAGAAGAATTCCTCCATAAATTTGGACAGAGCCACACTGTTAGCTAGTTTTCACCTCAGGTCATCAAACACATGTTTTAGGCAGAAAACTCTTAAGGAGGTTTTTTAAAAAGAGGAATTTTTAGTCAATATTTTGTGATTTGTTTTCACAGCATTGAGAGTTAGAAAGATACTATGCAGCCATAAAAAAGGACGAGTTCGTGTCCTTTGTAGGGACATGGATGCAGCTGGAAACCGTCATTCTCAGCAAACTATTGCAAGAACAGAAAACCAAACACTGCATGTTCTCACTCATAGGTGGGAATTGAATAATGAGATCACTTGGACCCAGGAAGGGGAACATCACACATCGGGTCCCATTGTGGGGTGGTGGAAGCGGGGAGGGATAGCATTAGGAGATATACCTAATGTAAATGAGGCATTAACGAGTGCAGCACACCAACATGGCACATGTATACATATGTAACAAACCTGCACGTTGTGCACATGTACCCTAGAACTTAAAGTATAATAATAATAATAATAATAATAATAATAAAAGAAAGAATCAAGGAAAATCTTTCTATCTTTTCAGGCTGTTGAAAAAAAATTAGAGAGTGAATTATTGCTTACCTCCCGAATGTCGCTAACCCTTCAGGTTGCTCCATTTATATCACCACGTGATCTCATGGATGAGTCAGACTTGGGCTGTAAGCAAAAATTGAAAAAGAGAAAACAGTCAAAAAAGCACTGCCTAGCCAAATTACAACAGTAAGTATTTCTCAATGTAAGTATCAAATAGAAAAGAAAAACTACAAAAAAAAAAAGGTCACAGAGATATAGAATACCAATATCCTGACTGAAGAAAATTTGGATGTAAGCCTGATTGCATTCACACAATATAAATACATCTTTGGAGATTTAAACTTTGGAAAACAAATTTTTAACAAAATACATTTAACACTGTTAAACCAGGCCATCCATATAGCTATTAAAATTTAATTAATGCAAGAAAAGCTTTAAAGTAATAACAAATATTTAAATATATTTCTCTAGAATTCTTTGATGCAATTTCTACACTAATAGCTCCCTCTTATACAGTACAAAACAAAATTGTTCTCTAAAAAAAGTCATTAGGTAGCCTAATTTGTCTCAGAGTCACTTGTGATATCTGAGAGTTCATTGTTGACTTTTTCTTAGAAATTTCTTTTTAAACTAGGGTTAGGGTATTATAGAGTATTAAGAAAAATGTACTCATAACGTAAGACTATGTGCTTGGTATTCCTAAGACACAAGTAGTAGGTAGGCACTGTCCAAATGTTTAGGATTCTAGATGTTGCCCCTTGCTTTCATTAGATTACAGTCTAGCAGGAAGCCTGACATGTAAATAATGAATTCAGTGAAGTCTCATGTCAGAAGTATGCCCAATGGACAATTATGTCTAAAATTAGAGAACAGTTGAATATATCTGTCTTTTAACTTCTCTCAGTTCAATTTTCCTCAAGTATAAAATAAGATTAGATTCCATCAATGCTTGACTCTAACCTCAACTCTAGTATCTGCTGGTTTTATGAGTAAGTATTTCCAGTTTTACATAAAATTAGTCCAAATAAAATATAGCTCTTTATACATTAGACATGTCCCTGTGCGGACCAATTTTTCATCAGAATAGTTCAGAAACCTAATATTATCTTCTTGAAAGGGAATGCTTCCTCCATCTATGACTATATAACTTTATTTATTACATATCAGGGCTAATACAGACAAGGTCACAGCTATGTTCTCCACCTTTAAGCCAGTCAGTTTCATTTGGTTCACAATTATAAACCTTTTGTTATCAGCCAACTGACTTACATATGCATGCCCATAGTACTATAAAAATGACCTTTCAGGGAAATGAAGATGGATTAATGTCATTCTCTTCCCATTTTCAGCAAAAGCACTGAGTCATGTCTCTACTTCCAGACAAGTGGAAAGTTCTCCCTGTTGTTGATGTTTTTGTTTGTTCTATTATACATGAAAATGGTACAGAAGAAAAAAAATTGGTGTACATAATTGTCATGATTCTGTTTAGTCTAGAAATTATTTGAGAAACAAGTCATTATGTTAGTCAGTGGAATTCTGTTTCTCCTATGAGTGTACTTTAGAGCAGGCAAACATGTTCTCTAAAATTGATAAGTCCAAAATAGCAATATAAGCATATTACTTCAGAATATGGTGGTTAAACATCATAAAAATCTAGACAGTTGAAATTGGTTTAATCTGTGGGGAGTAACTGGGGCTAAATTAAGGTAGAACAGTGAAGTTTTGCATTTAGATATGAGACTTCAGTATTATTTTATTTTAATTGTGTGTTATAATGTAATACAAATTACATTATGACATTGTATGTGCAAATCCACATACACTATCAAGTAAAGAAGTAGAATTTGACCAATAAAGATAGAAAATAAGAAAATACTTGGTCTTACATAAAAGTAACAGAAGTCAATCCTTCCTAAATTAGAAAAAAAAGGGGTGCTGTGTGAGGGAATTTAACCTAAACCCCAATAGAAATTGTTTAAAGGCAGACACTTAAAATATAAATAAGCAGATGAGAATAGCCCACTATAAACCAGCTTGAGCAATATGAAGGGGAGAAAAACACTTTTATTGATTGTAATGTAACAGGCTATCTCATAATACTGAGAATAATATAAAATCAAGTTTAAGGGACTAAATGATGAGGGAACTCTTAGAAATCTCTACAGCAGAAATTTGTGGATCTTCATTTTACAACAAGCTTGTCTATACCACGTCCCTTGGCCTGCACGTGGCCCAGGATGGCTTTAAATGCGGACCATCACGCATTACTAAACTTTCTTGTAACATTATGAGATTTTTTTGTGTATGACTTTCTTTTTTTAGCTCATCAGCTATCATTAATGTTCGTGTATTTTATGTGTGGCCCAACACAATTCTTCTTCCAATGTGTCCTAGGGAAGCCAAAAGATTGGACACTGCTGCTCTGCAGCCTCACCTTTACTTTGGTTTAGGTACAAACAAGAGTTGTTGTGAAAGACAACCAGAGAAAGAATGAGAGAACACAGAATGAACAATGGCCCAAACTTTTACTCAAACCTGCTTAGGACCCAGATTGAAGCAAAACAATTCAAAAAGATAGACTGAAAGAATGAGAAAATTTTTAATGCTATCTAATATTAGATAATATCAACAAATAATTTCTTATTTATTTATCTATTTTTTATTATACTTTAAGTTCTAGGGTACATGTGCACAACATGAAAGTTTGTTACATATGTATACATGTGCCACGCTGGTGTGCTGCACCCATTAACTAGTCATTTACATTAGGTATATCTCCTAATGCTATCCCTCTCCCTACCCCCACACCACAACAGGGACTAAATGTCCGGTGTGTGATGTTCCCCTTCCTGTGTCCAAGTGTTCTCATTGTTCAATTCCCACCTTGAGTGAGAACATGCAGTGTTTTGTTTTCTGTTCTTGCAATAGTTTGCTGAGAATGATGGTTTCCAGCTGCATCCATGTCCCTAAAAAGGACATGAACTCATCCTTGTTAATGACTACATAGTATTCCATGGTGTCATGGTGTATATGTTTCACATTTTCTTAATCCAGTCTGTCACTGATGGACATTTGGGTTGGTTCCAAGTAGTTGCTATTGTGAATAGTGCTGCAATAAACATATGTGTGCATGTGTCTTTATAGCAGCATGATTTACAATCCTTTGGGTAAATATCCAGTAATGGGATGGCTGGGTCAAATGGTATTTCTAGTTCTAGATCCTTGAGGGATTGCCACACTATCTTCCACAATGGTTGAACTAGTTTATAGTACCACCAACAGTATAAAAGTGTTCCTATTTCTCCACATCCTCTCCAGCACCTGTTTTTTCCGGACTTTTTAATGATCACCATTCTAACGGGTGTGAGATCGTATCTCATTGAGGTTTTGATTTGCATTTCCCTGATGGCTAGCGATGATGAGCATTTTTTCATGTGTCTGTTGGCTGCATAAATGTCTTCTTTTGAGAAGTGTCTGTTCATATCCTTTGCCCACTTTTTGATGGGGTTGTTTGTTTTTTTTCTTGTAAATTTGTTTGAGTTCTTTGTAGTTTCTGGATAATAGCCCTTTGTCAGATGAGTAGATTGCAAAAATTTTCTCCCATTCTGTGGGTTGCCTATTCACTCTCACAGTAGTTTCTTTTGCTGTGCAGAAGCTCTTTAGTTTAATGAGATCCCATTTGTCAATTTTGGCTTTTGTTGCCATTGCTTTTGCTGTTTTAGACATGAAGTCCTTGCCCATGCCTATGTCTTGAATGGTATTGCCTAGGTTTTCTTCTAGGGTTTTTATGGTTTTAGGTCTAACATTTAAGTCTCTAATCCATCTTGAATTAATTTTTGCATAAGATGTAAGGAAGGGATCCAGTTTCAGCTTTCTACTTATGGCTAGCCAGTTTTCCCAGCACCGTTTATTAAATAGGGAATCCTTTCCTCATTTCTTGTTTTTCTCAGGCTTGTCAAAGATCAGATGGCTGTAGATGTGTGGTATTATTTCTGAGGGTTCTGTTCTGTTCCATTGGTCCATATCTCTGTTTTGGTACCAGTACCATGCTGTTTTGGTTACTGTAACCTTGCAGTATAGTTTGAAGTCAGGTAGCGTGATGCCTCCAGCTTTGTTCTTTTGACTTAGGACTCTCTTGGCAATGCGGACTATTTTATGATTCCATATGAACTTTAAAGTAGTTTTTTCCAATTCTGTGAAGAAAGTCATTGTTAGCTTAATGGGGATGGCATTGAATCTATAAATTACCTTGGGCAGTATAGCCATTTTCACGATATTGATTCTTCCTATCCGTGAGTATGGAATGTTCTTCCATTTGTATGTGTCCTCTTTTATTTCATTGAGCAGTGGTTTGTAGTTCTCCTTGAAGAGGTCCTTCACATCCCTTGTAAGTTGGATTCCTAGGTACTTTATTCATTTTGAAGTAATTGTGAATGGGAGTTCACTCATGATTTGGCTCTCTGTTTGTCTGTTACTGGTGTATAAGAATGCTAGTGACTTTTGCACATTGATTTTGTATCCTGAGACTTTGCTGAAGTTGCTTATCAGCTTCAGGAGATTTGGGGCTGATACAATGGGGTTTTCTAAATATGCAAGTCATCTGCAAACAGGGATAATTTGACTTCCTCTTTTCCTGATTGAATACCCTTTATTTCTTTCTCCTGCCTGATTGCCCTGGCCAGAACTTCCAACACTATGTTGAATAAGAGTGGTGAGAGAGGGCATCCTCTCTGTCTTGTGCCAGTTTTCAAGGGGGATACTTCCAGTTTTTGCCCATTCAGTATGATATTGGCTGTGGGTTTGTCATAAATAGCTCTTATTATTTTGAGATATATTCCCTCAATATTGAATTTATTGAGAGTTTTTATCATGAAGGGCTGTTGAATTTTGTCAAAGACCTTTTCTGCATCGATTGAGATAATCGTGTGGTTTTTGTCTTTGGTTCTGTTTATATGCTGGATTACACTGATTGATTTGTGTATGTTGAACCAGCCTTGCATCCCAGGGATGAAGTCCACTTGATCATAGTGGATAAGCTTTTTGATGTGCTGCTGGATTCGTTTTGCCAGTATTTTATTGAGGATTTTTGCATCGATGTTCATCAGGGATATTGGTCTAAAATTCTCTTTTTTGTGGGTGTGTCTCTGCCAGGCTTTGGTATCAGGATGATGTTGACTTCATAAAATGAGTTAGGGAGGATTCCCTCTTTTTCTATTGATTGGAATAGTTTCAGAAGGAATGGTACCATCTCCTCTTTGTACCTCTGGTAGAATTTGGCTGTGAATCTGTCTGTTTCTGGACTTTTTTTGGTTGGTAGGCTATTAATTATTGCCTCAATTTCAGAGCCTGTTACTGGTCTATTCAGGGATTCAACTTCTTCCTGGTTTAGTCTTGGGAGAGTGTATGTGTTCAGGAATTTATGCATTTCTTCTAGGTTTTCTAGTTTATTTGCTTAGAGGTGTTTATAGTATTCTTTGTTGGTAGTTTGCATTTCTGTGGGGTCAGTGGTGATATCCCCTTTATCAATTTTTATTGCGTCTATTTGATTCTTCTCTCTTTTCTTATTAGTCTTGTTAGTGGTCTATCAATTTTGTTGATCTTTTCAAAAAACCAGCTCCTGGATTCATTGATTTTTTGAAGGGTTTTTTGTGTCTCTATCTCCTTCAGTTCTGCTCTGATCTTAGTTATTTCTTGCCTTCTGCTAGCTTTTGAATGTGTTTGCTCTTGCTTCTCTAGTTCTTTTAATTGTGATATTAGGGTGTCAATTTTAGATCTTTCCTGCTTTCTCTTGTGGGCATTTAGTGCTATAAATTTCCCTCTACACACTGCTTTAAATGTGCCCCAGAGATTCTGGTATGTTGTATCTTTGTTCTCATTGCTTTCACAGAACATCTTTATTTCTGCCTTCATTTCATTATGTACCCAGGAGTCTTTCAGGAGCAGGTTGTTCAGTTTCCATGTAGTTAAGGCGGTTGAGTTTCTTAATCCTGAGTTCTAGTTTGATTGCACTGTGGTCTGAGAGACAGTTTGTTGTGATTTCTGTTCTTTTACATTTGCTGAGGAATGCTTTCCTTCCAACTATGTGGTTAATTTTGGAATAAGTGCAATGTGGTGCTGAGAAGAATGCATATTCTGTTGATTTGGGGTGGAGAGTTCTGTAGATGTCTATTAGGTCTGCTTGGTGCAGCGATGAGTTCAATTCCTGGATATCCTTGTTAACTTTCTGTCTCATTGTTCTGTCTAATGTTGACAGTGGGGTGTTGAAGTCTCCCATTATTATTGTGTGGGAGACTAAGTCTCTTTGAAAGTCTCTAAGGATTTGCTTTATGAATCTAGGCGTTCCTGTATTGGGTGCATATATATTTAGGATAGTTAGCTCTTCTTGTTGAATTGATCCCTTTACCATAATGTAGTGGCCTTCTTTGTCTCTTGTGATCTTTGTTGGTTTAAAGTCTGTTTTATCAGAGACTAGGATTGTAACCCCTGCCTTTTTTTATTTTCCATTTGCTTGGTGGATCTTCCTCCATCCCTTTATTTTGAGCTTATGTGAGTCTCTGCACTGATGGGTCCCCTGGATACAGCAAATTGATGGGTCTTGACTCTTTATCCAATTTGCCAGCCTGTGTCTTTTAATTGGAGCATTTAGACCATTTACATTTAAGGTTAATATTGTTATGGGTGAACTTGATCCTGCCATGATGATGTTAAATGGTTATTTTGCTCATTAGTTGATGCAGTTTCTTCCTAGCATCGATGGTCTTTACATTTTGTCATGTTTTTGTAGTGACTGGTACCGGTTGTTCCATGTTTAGTGCTTCCTTCAGGATCTCTTGCAGGGCAGGCCTGGTTGTGACAAAATTTCTCAGCATTTCCTTGTCTGTAAAGGATTTTATTTCTCCTTCACTTATGAAACTTCGTTTGGCTGGATATGAAATTTTGGGTTGAAAATTCTTTTTCTGCCGAGAGATCTGCTGTGAGTCTGATGGGCTTCCCTTTGTGGGTAACCCGACCTTTCTCTCTGGCTGCCCTTAAGATTTTTTCCTTCATTTCAACTTTGGTGAATCTGACAATTATGTGTCTTGGAGTTGCTCTTCTCGAGGAGTATCTTCATGGCATTCTCTGTATTTCCTGAAGTTGAATGTTGGCCTGCCTTGCTAGGTTGTGGAAGTTCTCCTGGATAATATCCTGCAGAGTGTTTTCCACTTTGGTTCCATTCTCCCCGTCACTTTCAGGTACACCAATCAGACATAGATTTGGTCTTTTCACCTAGTCCTATATTTCTTGGAGGCTTTATTCATTTATTTTTACTCTTTTTTCTCTAAACTTCTCTTCTTGCTTCATTTCATTCATTTAATCTTCAATCACTGATACCCTTTCTTCCAGTTGATCAAGTTGGTTACTGAAGCTTGTGCATTCGTCACATGGTTCTTGTGCCATGGTTTTCATCTCTATCAGGTCGCTTAAGGACTTCTCTGCATTGGTTATTCTAGTTAGTCATTCATCAAATCTTTTTTCAAGGTTTTTAGTTTCTTTGCACTCTGTTCGTAATTCCTCCTTTAGTTCAGAAAAGTTTGATTGTCTGAAGTCTTCTCTCAACTTGTCAAAGTCTGTCTCTGTCCAGTTTTGTTCCATTGCTGGCGAGGAGCTGTGTTCCTTTGGAGGGGGAGAGTCGCTCTGATTTTTAGAATTTCCAGCTTTTCTGTACTGCTTTTTCCCCATCTTTGTGGTTTTATCTACCTTTGGTCTTTGATGATGGTGACATACAGATGGAGTTTTGGTGTGGATGTCCTTTCTGTTTGTTATTTTTCCTTCTAATAGTCAGGACCATCAGCTGCAGGTCTCTTGGAGTTTGCTTGAGGTCCACTCCAGACCCTGTTTGCCTGGGTATCAGCAGCGGAGGCTGCGGAAGACTGAATACTGCTGAACAGCAAATGTTGCTGTCTGATCATTCTTCTGGAAGCTTTGTCTCAGTGGTGTACCCGGCTGTGTGAGGTGTGAGGTTTCAGTCTGCCCCTAGTGGGGGATGTCTCCCAGTTAGGCTACTCGGGAGTCAGGGACGCCCTTGAGCAGACAGTCTGTTCATTCTCAGGTCTCAAACTCTGTGCTGGGAAAACCACTACTCTTTTCAAAGCTGTCAGACAGGGACATTTACATCTGCAGAGGTTTCTGCTGCCTTTTGTTTGGTTATGCCCTGTCCCCAGAGGTGGAGTCTACAGAGGCATGCAGGCCTCCTTGAGCTGCGATGGGCTCCACCCAGTTTGAGTTTCCCGGCCGCTTGGTTTACGTACTTAAGCCTCAACAATGGCAGGCAATCTTCCTCCAGCCTCGCTGCCGCCTTGCAGTTAGATCTCAGACTGCTGTGCTAGCAATGAGGGAGGCTCTGTGGGTGTGGGACCCTCCGAGTCAGGCACGGGATATAATCTCCTGGTGTGCCATTTGCTAAGACCCTTGGTAAAGCACAGTATTAGGGTGGGAGTGACCTGATTTTCCAGGTGTTGTGTGTCACGCTTTCCCTTGGCTAGAAAAGGGAATTCCCTTCCCCCTTGCATTTCCCGGGTGAGGTGATGCCTTGCTCTGCTTGGGCTCTCGCTCCTTGGGCTGAACCCACTGTCCTGCACCCACTGTCCAACACACCTCAGTGAGATGAACCTGGTACCTCAGTTGGAAATGCAGAAATCACCCGTCTTCTGTGTGGCTCACGCTCGGAACTGGAGGCTGGAGCTGTTCCTATTCAGCCATGTTGGTGCAGATCAACAAATAATTTCTTTAATTTTACAAGACGTTAATAATGTCATAGTGGTTATGGTAGAAAATTTTTTTTTTTTTTTGGAGATACATACTGAATTATATATGGATATGTCATGATATCTGGTATGTGCTTTAAAGTACTCTAGCCCAAATGGAGAAACTAAAAAATCATAATAATAGAGAAGAAAAAATAAACTTTAAAAACGTGGAAAAATTGTGATGGTTGAATGTAGGTGAGTTGTATATAAGGATTATACTATTTTTGTCTATGTTTGCATATTTTAAATTATTTATAATACAGCATTTTTAAAATCTTACTGAAAACGAGCCCAGATACTAAATCAATAATTCAGAAAGATTGAATGCTAATAAATATCTCACCAAAATCACAAATAAATAGCCTTCATAAAACTGGCTCTAAAGCAAAAGGAGTAAGAAATATGATCGGAATTGGTGAATATGAAAAATCATTTTAAAAAACTTTTGGAAATAAAATTAAATCACAAAATCAGTAAGCAGGATAAATTCTAGGCTGTAGACTATATAACACACAGAAGTAAAATAAATTACAAGAGAGTATGAAAGAATTAATTTTGTAGGAATTTCAGAGAAATTAAAATTTCAAGAGCAGTTAAGAGACAAGAATAAAATGGGAGGATTTTCAAATTAGACCCAAAAAAAAAAAAAAAAAAAGGTCCAACAGAATAAAATGGACAAAATGGCACTGAAACAGTGTTTGAGAATACGAACTTAAGAACCATTATAGAAAAGCTAGAGTGAGGACTCACATTGAAACATGACTCAGAATCAAATGATATAAATAAAATGACATATAGTGAGAAGCTGCAACCATCAAAGATAAAGAGAAAGAAAAATGCTTAAAGTTAGCATACTGCAAAGGTATATTCCTGATTATATCAGTTAATCATTATTGAATGCATTTTTTTATTTTTGTTGTTTTTTTCTAAAATAGTGACTCTATCAAATAAGGCTTTAAAAAATCATTTATTTCAGTAGGAATGAGATATATAGAAGTAGGCAGCACAGGTCTAAATAGAGTGGGTTCATAATGCCATGAAGTATCTAGCCTCCTTAAGTATGATTTTAAAAAGAAAACAATAAAGGATATTTTGAGAAAATATGCAGTACCATTAATAAATTAAATAATTATGTAGAAGTGTCAGAGGCATTGGAACCAGAGCATGTGACTCTATTTTTAATAGGGGCTGGGTAAAATGAGGCTGAGACTTGCTGGGCTGCATTCCCAGCAGGTTAGGTATTCTTAGTCATAGGATGAGTTAAGAGGCCTGCACAAGATACAAGTCCCAAAAACCCTGCTGATAAAAGAGGATGTCGTAAAGATACCAACCCAAAACCTGCAAAACCAAGATGGCAATGAAAGTGATCTCTGGTCATTCTCACTTCTCATTACATGCTAGTTATAATGCATTAGTCTGCTAAAAGAGACTCCCACCAGCACCATGAAAGTTTACAAATGCCATGGCAACATTCAGAAGTTACCCTATATGGTCTAAAACTGGGAGGAACACTCAGTTCCATTTCTCACCTCTTTCCAGAAAAACTTATGAATAACCTACCCCTTGTTTAGCATTTAATCAAGAAATAACAAAAACAATAGCCAACCAGCAGCACTCAGCGTTACTATGTCTATGGAGTAGCCATTATTTTATTCCTTTACATTAATAAACTTGCTTTCACTTTACTCTGTGGACTTGCACAAAATTCTTTCTTGTGTGAGATCCAAGAACCCACTCATGGGTTCTGGATCAGGACTCCTCTCCAGTAACAGAAGCGAGTATCACGTTTGGAAAATAATAGTACTAAAAATACAGTAATAATTATTCAGTAGGTGCCTACTGGAGTATCTCACATATTTTTAGCTGTTCAATACATTGCAAAAATTGTTATAATGTTCTTCTCCAAATATTTAAAAAGACCATAAATAAACTACATTATTTATAAAATTTGGCAAATAATTTTCTTAAAAGAAATCATTAAGAAGTGTTGCTTGGCCAGGCGAGGTGGCTCATGCCTGTAATCCCAGCACTTTGGGAGGCCGAGATAAGTGGATCACTTGAGGTCAGGAGTTTGAGATCAGCCTGGCCAACATGGTGAAACCCAAGCTCCACTAAAAATACAATAAAAATTAGTCGGGCATGGTTGTGTGCACCTTTAGTCTCAGCTATTCAGGAGAATGAGGCAGAAGAATTGTTTGAACCCAGGAGGCAGAGGTTGCAGTGAGACGAGATCATGCCACTGCACTCCAAACTGGGGGACAGAGTGAGACTTCGTCTCAAAAAAAAAAAGGAGCTGCTCAAAGCCATTTATTTGCTATCAGATAGATATTAAAGGGGAAAGTTTTGATTGTGGTAGAGTCTTCTTAACTAAGGCCCAAATGCCATTTTTTCATCTTACATCATTGCAGTAACCAGCATGGCTTTCTGCTAATACGATATAATGTATCATAGCTACACACTGTGGTATGGACAATAAGTCTACATTTATTTCAGAGGAATTTAAAGATAAGCATCATTCTTGTTTTTTTATTTTTTTCATTATTCCTTAACTTTAAGCAAGCATTGAATAGAAAGAATGCTGCAAACCCTAAGATAGTAAAAGAACATTGACAAGCAAAGCTTGTCAAAGTTGGTTTTCTTCAATGAATCAGTTTCTTTGTGCATTTTTTTCTTTTGATTTCTAAGATTTAAAACTGGAGTTATCTGAGTGTTAGCAGTGAAGAATCACTGTGGGCCTGCGGCAACTTGATTCTTACCTCCTCAGAGGAAAGAATTTGACTGAGAGACTGAGACAAGTTTAAGAGCAGGAGTGAAAGTTTATTGAAAAGTTTTAGAGCAGGAATGAAAGGAAGTAAAGTATACTTGGAAGAAGGCCAAGCGGGCAACTTGAGAGATCCAAAGGCACTGTTCAGCCCTTGACTTGGGGTTTTATACATTGGCATGGTTCTGGGGTTTCTGTTTTTCTTCCCTTGATTTTTTTCTTGAGGCAGGCTGTCTGCATATGCAGTGACATGCCAGCACTTGGGAGGGGCCACATGCACAGTGTGTTTACTGAAGTTGTGTGCATGCTCATTTGAGGCATTTGTCCCTTACCAGTTGAGCATTGCTAGAGGAAGGTCATATACTGGTTAAATTCCCCCATTTTGCCTTGCAGTGTGCATGCTTGAACCCTCTTGCCCAACTCCTGAGATCTTTTCAGGAAGCTGCTGATCACCAGCTTTAGGTGTTTTCTGTCTATTGGGAGACTGCCTTTCCTTGGTGCTGGCTGTGACCAAATACTACTTTTAAGAGACAGTATAACAACTCCCTGACCATTACCTGATGGTCAGCAGATATTCTGGGAGGATGGGGGACATCGCCTGCTCTGCTCATATCTGCTTAGTTACCTACTGTAATAAGAGGTTTCTTTTGTTATCGTTGCTGCTGTTGTTCTGATTACTACTATTGATTTACATTATAAAAGGTTCTTGTGCCACTTTAGACATTATTTTGTAACCTAACACAAACCTTAATCAATAATTGAAACATTTAACTAAGCCATATCTCTAACTCCATTTTTAAACTTTTTACCAGATTTTTAAAATTTATGTTTGCAAAATCTATTATGATAATAATGTCAGAGCTCCTTGTTCATATTTGATTATATGAGATAAAAGTTTGAATATTTCATGCTTCACATAATCTCTTATGCTGACAGGTTCATGAAGCCCCAGTTTGCAGGCCAAATAAATAGTAATCCAATCAGAGGTTTTAAACAGATGCTTCCAATCTCAGACTATCTGATTTTTATATATATGCAAATTACTATGTTTTAATGATACTACAGTGTACTAATATAATACATTAGTCTTTTTTTCTTGGCATATTGCTTTCCAGAGCTCATAGGATAGAGAAATTTTTACCTATTTATTATGGAAAATAAAAATGAGAGTGATAAACGGAATATACTTCAGTTTTAAGTTTACCTTACAAAATACTAGCAATATTTTCTTAGAAGCTATAATTTAGTTCTAACATAGGAAATAATCCATACATTAAAACTAAAACATAAAATATTTAATCTTTTCAGATTTTTGACATTAGAACAGTAACTGTAACAAAAATATAGCCTATTAAGAAAATAGTATGGCCGGGCGCGGTGGCTCAAGCCTGTAATCCCAGCACTTTGGGAGGCCGAGACGGGCGGATCACGAGGTCAGGAGATCGAGACCATCCTGGCTAACACGGTGAAACCCCGTCTCTACTAAAAAATACAAAAAACTAGCCGGGTGAGGTGGTGGGCGCCTGTAGTCCCAGCTACTCGGGAGGCTGAGGCAGGAGAATGGCGTAAACCCAGAAGGCAGAGCTTGCAGTGAGCTGAGATCCGGCCACTGCACTCCAGCCTGGGCGACAGAGCGAGACTCCGTCTCAAAAAAAAAAAAAAAAAAAAAAAAAAAAGAAAATAGTATATGACTTTCAGTTTCAGCTCTAACATATGACTTGGAAGTTGTCACTCCTGTTCTTAAGCAGGAACAAATTGGATAAACTGAAAATCAATGAGTTTTCTTGAACCTATCAAAGAACTGAGATTTCAGTGTGGCTTCTTCAAACATCTAGAGAGACAGAAGCATCCAGAGAGTTATAACAGAAGCCACTTCTAAAGCGATAAACTGGTAGGAAAACAGAAATAGCAATTGTGATAAATTTCTGCAGACTAAGTGTGGACAAGAATGAGAGTGAGAAACTCTTGGGGTTGTAGTTGGAAAGGCCCCCCCATACTTCTGTGGGCTTTACTTCTAGTAACTTCACTGATTTCTTATAGAATTAAAATCCTCCCATGGCTTTGGTTAGGTGAGGGGATAATAAAGTAGTTAAAAAATGTACCAACAGCTTCTCCATAACAAAGGACTATTCTTTGGAGAAAAATACTTTGCCAGAGCCTTATCTCAGCTGGGAAAGGGAAGTCATCAGGTTTAAGTCTCCCTGAACTTTCCTTCGCCATCTAGGGAAAAAACGCCACTATAATCAACAGACATTAGGGCTTCAAGGAAAAAGATTAAGAAGGTTGCAGCCAGCCAAGAAAGTAAGAAACAGGAGAAGATAAAGCGATACTACTGCAGAAACACTTATGAAGTTCACAGCTCCAAGACGCAAGGTTCACATAAAGACTGAGGTGTAATCAGAATATTACAAAACATTCTCCTATTTCTTGCCTTACCATAGCACTAACAAAGTTCCACTATTATAATAGCTGATTATAGCTGAAAGAGCTTCTAGCACAAGCTCTACTTTGAGAATACAACTTAGGGAAACCTAAGTCAAGATGCAGGAGAAAAACAAGAACGCTAAGTAATTTGAAGTATCTGACACCTATAGCTACAACACATTTAACTGTTCAACCAACAGCCAGATTGACAACTGCTATTTAACTCAGTTTTTATTACTTGATACAGTATGCCCTGCTCTCAGTAAAAAAATTATAATTCATGCCAAAGGTAAGAAAAATCACAGTTTAAAGACACAGAGCAATAATCAGAACCAGAATAATATGACACAGATATTAAAATTACTAGACAAGGAATTTTCAATAACTGTCATTAACATAGTGAGTGCCCTAAATAAAATAGTAGACATCATGTAAGAATAAATGGGTAATATAAGCACAAAAAATGATACTCTAAGAAAGAATCAAAAGAAAATTATAAATTATTAGGGGTCCTTTGTGGCTCCATTCAAATTTTAGGATTTTTCTTTTATATTTGTGTGAAGAATGTCATTGGTATTTTGATAGAAATTTCATTGAATCTACAGATTTATTTGGGTAGTATGGCTATTTTAACAAGGTTAATTCTCTCAATATATGCATGAGATATCTTTTCATATTTGTTATTAGTACTATCTTCAATTTCCTTATCAGTATCTTATAGTTTTTATTGTAAAAATTATTCATTTTCTTGGTTAAATTTATTCTCAGGGTTTTTTTTGTAGCTATAGTAAATGAGATTGCTTTCTTGATATCTTTTTCAGATAGTTTATTACTGGCATGCAGAAATGCTACTGACTTTTGTAGCATTTTATATCCTGCAATTCTACTGAATTCTTTTATTTGTTCTTTTTCAGTGGAATTTTTAAGGTTTTCTACATATAAGATAATGTTAGCTGCAAATAAGGACAGTTTGATTTTCCCATTTCCAATGTAGATGTCCTTTATTTATTTATCTTGCTTAATTGCTCTGGCTAGGACTTTGAGTACTGTGTTAAATAAAAGTAGTTCAAGTGGGTGTCCTTTTCTTGTTTCACATCTTAGAGAAAAACTTTCAACTTTTTTCTGTTCAATATGAAGTTAGTTGTGGGTTTGTCATAATGGTCTTTATTCTGTTGAGGTATGATTCTTCTATACCTAGAGTTTTGAAAGTTTTTATCACCAAGTCATGTTGAATTTTATCAGATGCTTTTTCTGCATCTATTGAAATGATCGTATGATTTTTTGCTTGATTATGTTAATGTGATGTGTCACATTTATTGATGTGTGTACAGTGAACCATCCTTGCATCCCTGGGATGAATCTCATTTGATCACAGTGAATAATTTGTTTAATGCACTGGTAAATTTGGTTTGTTTATAGTTTTTTGAATGTGTCAACTCCCAGAAAGAGCTTGCTGGCCATGAGAAATCAATGCCCACAGCTAAAGTTGATTTTGCTCTGTCTCTTCTCTATGTGAGCAAAGCATTATTCTATTCAGTGCTTGGCTGCATTGTGTTTGTCTTGGCAACTCTGATACCAAGATGTAGTAGGTAGAAGTATGCAGACTTCTATTTGAGGTACTTCTATTGAGAGGTACTCAGTGTGTGGGCACGCACACACAAACACACACAAAGATGTGCTTATGTTAAAATGACAAAAGAGGCAAATGAAAGAACTTCCAACAGCCAAAGCTGGATCAATTTGAACAACAAAATAAATGAGGTAATATTTATACAAAATAGTAATATTTATACAAAATACACTAATATACAAAATATATATGATTCATACTGATATAAGTATCATTCAATGAATAAATAAAGGAGATAAGACAAAACTCCCATGTAGAAGAATTTTTGAATAATTTATGGAGACACATTGTCCTCAACTCCTTAAGTGTGCACTGCATATAATGCCTTCTTTTCAAATAAGTATAGAAATGAGAGAGGAAAGGGTAATTTTTCATTGGAGAAACCTGACAAACACTACCACAGCCAGGTGATCAACATTAACATCAACAGTGGTGAATCATGTGGATAGTATGTAACTTTGATATGATGTGATAATAATGGCACTTTACCTCTGTGGTCTTTTTCCCCAATACCCATAACCCCAGTCTATTCATGAAAATAATATTAAACAAATTGCAATTGAGGGACATTCTACAAAATACCTGATCAGTACTTCTCACGTTGCTAAGGTCATCAAAAACTAGGAAAGTCTAAGAAACTGTCATAGTCAAGAATATCCCAAATATAATGTTTGATATTCTGAATCGAGTCTTGAAACATAAAAAATAACCATATGTAAAAACAAAGAAAAATATGAATAAAGTATCAATAATGGTTCTTTACTTGTGAGAAATGTATCATACTAATGTAAGATATTAATAATAGGGAACACTATGTGTCTGGTATGTGGGAACTCTCTGAATTATCTTTGCAACTTTTCTGTATATCTAAAACTACTCCAAAATAAAAACTTGACTTTAAAAATACTATATGTACAAAATACATTGAGAATGTGCTTAAATTATGTAATGTATTTGACAAACTAAAGAAAATTTTTCCTGAAGTTAAAAATTCTGAAATACAAAATATATTTAAATGTAGAAATATAGTAATTGACTTCATTAACTTGTAACTTATTCTAATTGAATGGTATTATGTCTGTAGAAACTAGCATTAGCAGATAGAATATTTTTTAATTGTCAGTTTTAGTACTCAGATAATATTGACCAGTTTTTCTTGAATTATGGTACCAAAAATGTTTGATATGAGTTGCAATGGGAGTAATTATTTCATCCCTTTTTTGTGTGTTTCTCGACATAAAATACAGTGTTGCTTCTTTCTGACATTAATGATAGTTTTATTTCTTTGTGCCACAAGTAGGGTTGCCTTCCCTTAACTTGCTTAAATGCCCTACAGAAGAGAAGACAGACAGAAATGTATCCAATACAAGCATTGATGATTGTGATAAAATAAAATTTATTTAAGTAAGCCTTACTGGGAATGAGTCACTTTGAAAATATCTATATTATTTGCTTCATCTAGGTATCTGTTTAACTAAATAATTGAATGCACAAACCTTTTTTTCAAGACTTAGAGTAAACTTGAAATTTTAAAATTAAACAATAACTAATTATACATATCTATTATATTAATCATTAGGAAAATATTACTGCTGTAAAATAATACATTAATTTATAAAAGCACTTTACCCTTTATTGCAAGATTTTGCTTTAAATTTTACCTAAGAGAAAATGCTTAAAATAAACATATACGGATCTCTGAAAAAATTTTCATGAGAGTGTCTACCTATTTCAGTGTAACATAAAGACAAGAGCAATTCTCATATTACTGTATTACTGTAGATTAATTCATGAAACCTTGCATAATGCCACAGAGCCTGTAAGCATTAGAGCTGAGATGTGAAACCAGGCAGTCTGGCTCCAGAGTCTGTGCTTTCAACCACTCTACTCTCTCCAGGACACAAACTGATTGCTGTTAAGTCTTAAAGTCTTGTTAATTAAGAGAGATGACAAACAAAAGACAGGAAGAAAAATAAAGCTCATATTTTAGGGGTCCTTCTGGGTATGTCCTGGGGTTGATAATGTATGATTAAGGCATCCAAATGTTCTTTCCTTGGAAACCCATTCTCAGTGTTTCTTGAAGTGATTCTTAGGGTTTGACGGAAAGTAGGGGGTATTCCATTAAGGCTAAAATAATCAGGACATTTCAGAGCCTGACTGAAAAATGACAAAATTCTATTGATTATAAAGAATCAGAATGAGTTGTCAGCATGATACATGTGCTATATGTAACAAAGAGTGCACATGCTGTCATCCTCACTTGGGTTACAGCAGGAAGTACTGACAACCTTGCCAACATGAGGTGTACTTCATGTTATTCTTTTGTTATCAAGTATCAGGGGAAAATCTCTGGATAGCAACATCATTTATCAGCTGAAGTTTTCTAAGTGTGAGGGAACATCTCAGGCCTAAATTAACATGTAAGCTCCCTCTAGTCTGACCCTCTTGTATTCCCTTGATGCTATAGGTTAAATGTTTGTGTCCCCTCAAAAAATCCATATGTTGGAATCCAAACCTCAAGTTGATGGTGTTAGAAAGTGGGACCTGTTGGCGGTATTTGAGTTATGAGGGTGGAACCATCATAATTGGGATTAGTGTCTTCATAGAAAAAGAGAGACCACAGAAAGCTAGCTCACCTCTTCCAATGTGTGAGGACACAGATAAAAGAATGAGAAAGGGCACCTTCACCAGAAATTGAATCTGCTTACACTTTGATCTTGAGTTCACAGATTCCAGAACTGTGAGACAACAATTTTTTGTTGGTTATAAGGGACCCAGTTGATAGTATTTTGTTATAGCAGCCTGAATAGACTAAAATATTTCATGTTTATGGCAACACCTCAGTCCTTTTTGGTCTCTTGAATTTCTTCAATTTCTATACTGTTCAAAAGGCATTTTAATCACTTTGACTTCATTTCTTTTTCTCCAGTTAAAATGGAGTTTTCATTCCTATACACCAATAACAGACAAACAGAGAGCCAAATCATGAGTGAACTCCCATTCACAATTGCCACAAAGGGAATAAAATACCTAGGAATGCACCTGGCAAGGGATATGAAGGTCCTTTTCAAGGAGAACTACAAACCACTGCTCAAGGAAATGAGAGAGGATACAAAAAAATGGAAAAACATTTCATGTTCATGGATAGGATGAATCAATATCATGAAAATGGACATACTGCCCAAAGTAATTTATAGATTCAATGCTATCCCCATCAAGCTACTATTGACTTTATTCAGGGAATTAGAAAAAGCTACTTTAAATTTCATATGGAACCAAAAAAGAGCCCACATAGTCAAAACAATTCTAAGCAAAAAGAACAGAGCTGGAGGTATCACGCTACCTGACTTCAAACTATACAACAAGGATACAGTAACCAAAACTGCATGGTACTGGTACCAAAACAGATATATAGACCAATGGAACAGAACAGAGCCTTCAGAAATAATACCACACATCTACAACCATCTGATCTTTGACAAACCTGACAAAAACAAGCAACGGGGAACGGATTCCCTATTGAATAAATGGTGTTGGGAAAACTGGCTAGCCATATGCAGAAAACTGACCTCTTCCTTACACCTTATACAAAAATTAACTCAATATGGATGAAAGACTTAAAAAAAGACCTAAAACCATAAAAGCCCTAGAAGAAAATCAGGCAATACCATTCAGGATATAGGCATGGGAAAAGACTTCATGACGAAAAGACCAAAAGCAATGGCAACAAAAGCCAAAATTGACAAATGGGATCTATTTAAACTAAAGAGCTTCTGCACAGCAAAAGAAACATCTTCAGAGTGAACAGGTAACCAAAGAATGGAAAAAAAATTTTGCAATCTATCCATCTGACAAAGGGCTAATGTCAAGAATCTACAAAGAAACAAATTTACAAGAAACAAAGCAACCCCGTCAAAAAGTGTGTGAAGGATATGAATAGACACTTCTCAAAAGAAGATATTTATGCAGCCAACAAACATGTTTAAAAAAAGGCTCTGGTCATTAGAGAAATGCAAATCAAAACCACAGTTAGATACCATCTCACGCCAGTTAGAATGGCGATCATTAAAAAGTCAGGAAACAACAGATGCTGGACAGGATATGGAGAAATAGAAATGCTTTTACCCTGTTGGTGGGAGTGTAAATTAGTTAAACCTTTGTGGAAGACAGCGTGGTGATTCCTTAATGATCTAGAACCAGAAATACCATTTAACCCAGCAATCCCATTATTGGATATATACCCAAAGGATTACAAATCATTCTTCTATAAGGACACGTGCACACATATGCTTACTGCGGCACTGTTCACAATAGCAAAGACTTGTAACCAACCCAAATGCCCATCAATGATAGACTGGATAAAGTAAAGGTGGCACATATACATCATGGAATACTATGCAGCCATAAAAAAGGATGAGTTTGTGTCTTTTGCAGTGACATGAAGCTGGAAACCATCATTTTCAGCAAACTAACACAAGAACAGAAAACCAAACACCACATGTTCTCACTCATAAGTGGGAGTTGAACAATGAGAACATAAGGATACAGAGTGGAGAACATCACACACCAGGGCCTGTCTGGGGGTGGGAGGCTAGGGAATGGATAGCATTAGGAGAAATATCTAATGTAGATGACGGGTTGATGGGTAAAGCAAACCACCATGGCACGTGTATACCTATGTAACAAACCTACATGTTCTGCACATGTATCCCAGAACTTAAAATTTAAAAAAAAATTTTTTTTAATCGAGTTTTGTTTTTTGTTTGTTTGTTTGTTTGTGTTTGTTTGTTTTGTTACCCAGGCTGGAGTGCAGTAGCGTGATCTCAGTTTACTTCAATCTCTGCCTCCCGGGTTCAAGCAATTCTCCTGCCTCAGCACACACTAGTAACTGGGTTTACAGGCATCTGTCACCACACCTGGCTAATTTTTGTATTTTTAGTAGAGACAATGTTTCACCATGTTGGCCAGGGTGGTCTTGAACTCCTGACCTAGGTGATCCATCTGCCTCAGCCTCCCAAAGTGCTGGGATTACAGGAGTGAGCCATGCGCCCAGCCAGGAATGATTCTTTGTATTTTCCACAGAGCCTAGCCTAGTGATTGGCACATAGCAGATCTTAATAAAAAAGCCTGTATAGCAAGGTAATGAAGCAAATTCTGAATGACAATTTTGCTATTCAAACAATTGCACACAAATAGCTCTTAAATGAATTGCTATTATAAAAACATATAGAAAGTAAAACCAGTAGTTGTTTGATTTTCATCAAAATGCTTTTTCTGTATTTCTGTAAAAAACTCAAATATTTTCTTTGAGTTGAGTTCTTATTTTGGTGTTAAGATTACTCTAGATGAATAAATATTGAATTAGATGAAGTATAACATCAGAATAGCTGCATTAAGAGCATAGCTTGTATCAGTTTTATAATTCATCTTCCCAGAACCCTGATGAAGGGCTAAATAGCCAATTCCGTTAGTCCTGGCAGTCATAGCCAAAGTACAATACTATCTGTCCCTGACAAGGAGCACATTATCAAACTAGGTAATAAACAAAACAAAAGGCACTGGCTCCTGGACTTTCAACAAATCTATTGTTAATCTTGTTAAGATTTTAATAATTTCCCCATGCCAAACTGGCCTGATTAATTACCTTTGATTTTGCTGTCAGTTCCATTTCTAACAAATGTTAGTCTCATTTGCCATTTGATTATTGTTGCTTTGGTGGAAAATATTTAAGTTCCCTTGGGAAGATTACGTTGGCAGGAAAGATAAAAGCATTGAAAAAATAATGATTAGTACTAGAAATCCATTAATATTGAGAATATTGAGTCAAAATGAATCAAAATAACAGCAATTAAAAATTTTAGTAAAACATAATCAGCTTTTTACATGAGCTTTGGAAAGCAGTGACTGTTTCTGAGAGTAAATATACAACCAGGCAACAGGAGGAAACACAATGGTACATGCTTCAGTTGAAGCAAGGTTTTAAACCCTTCAAAATAGAGGAGATGTCAGAGACTTGTCTGTCTAAAACTGCCCTTGGTTCAACCCTCCTCCTGGGATCCACTAAATGCTTGCTCAGTGCTACAAAGTGAATAATTCATTCCCTGGGCTTCCCCTCACAGTCAACATGGAAGTGCAAAGGTCTTTGAAAGTTCACTGGTTAGTGAATAATGACACTACTTACAAGTGCACCAGTGAATAAAATACATGTGAGACACCAGCAAGTGATGGACTAACTCAGGACTGTCCAATAGAAATACAACGCAAGCCACATATAGAATTTTAAATTTTCTAGTAGACACATTAAAAATTACAAAGAAACAGATGACATTAATTTTAAGAATAAAATATTTAATCCAACGTATGCAAAATATTATTTCAACATGTAATCAATTTGAAAACTATTGATTACTGATTCAATCTCCTTATTCTTTATTAATCAGTGTAGATTTTTCTATTTCATTATAATTCAGTCTTGGTACATTGTAGTTTCTAGGAATGTATCCATTTATTCTAGCTTATCTAATTTGTGAAACATAATTGTTGATATTACTTTCATATGATCCTTTTTATATCTGCAGTATCAATTGTAAGGTACATAGCAGATCTTAATAAAAGCCTGTCTAGCGAGGTAATGAAGCAAATTGTGAACGACAATTTTGCTATTCAAAGAATTGTACACAAATAGCTCTTAAATGAATGGCTATTATAAAAACATATAGAAAGTAACACCAGTAGTTGTTTGATTTTCATAAAAATACTTTTTCTGTCTGATATTTTCTCTCTTTTATTTATAATTTTATTCATTTGAGTTCTCTCTTGTTTTTACTTGATTAGTCTAGGTACAGGTTGTCCATTTTGCTTATCTTTTGCATAAAACCTACCCAATTTGGTTTATATTTTCTATTATTTTTCTATTCTATTATTTATTTCTGCTACAGTCGTTAGTATGTCTTTCCCTCAGCTAATCAGGGGCTTGGTTTATTCTTTTTCTAGTTCCTGAAGGTGCAATATTAAGGTTTTTCTTTCTTTTTTATTTTTACTTATTTTAAATTCAGGGAAACATTTGCAGGTTTGTTATATAAACACTTGTCTAGGGTGTTTGTCATGCACAAATTCTTTTGTCACATGGGTATTCAGCATTTGTAGCTATAAATTTCCCTCTCAGGACTGCTTTTGCTACATCCTACAAGGTTTTATGTGTTGTACTTTTATTTTTTAAAATATTTTTTGTTTTTCTTTTGATTTCTCCTTTAACACATAGGTTGTTCAAGACTGTACTATTTCCACATTTTTGTGAATTTTCTAATTCTCCTCTTATATTGATTTCTAATTTTACACCACTGTTGTTGGAAATAATACTTGACATGATTTCAAAGTTTGTAATTTGTTGAAATGTATTTTGTAGCTTAATATGTGATTTATTATGTAGAAATGTTCTGCACATGCTTGAGAAGATGGTATATTTTGTTGTTGTCAAGGATAAAGTTCTGTATATATGTTAGGTCCATTTGGTCTATAGTGTTGTCCAAATCCATGGTTTACCTTTTGGTGTTTTCACTCTTTATTATATACCTATTGTTGAGAGAGGGTATTAACATCCCTTACTACTATTGTTTTGCTGTTTATTTATCCTTCCAGTTCTGATAGTATTTCCTTTATATATTTAGGTGCTCTGATGTTCAGTGTATAACTATTTACAATTGTTATATTTGCTAGGTAAATTTACCACTCTTCATCATGTAAGGATCCTCTTTGTCTCTTGTTACTATTTCTCACCTAAAGTGTATCTTATCTGATATAAATATAGCTATCTATGCTCTCTTTTGGTTACTATTTTCATGGAATATCTTTTTCCATTCTATAGTTTTAACTTACATGTGTTCTTAAGTCTAAAAAAATCTCTTGTAGCAGTATATCAGTGGATCTTGCTTTTTAATCCATTCAAATACACTATGTCTTTTGATTGGATAATTTAATCCATTAACATTTAAAGTAAATATTGAGAGATAAGGACTATTGCCATTTTTAGAATTGTTTTCTGAATATTTTATACTTTAATTGTTCCTTTATTCCTTTTACTATCTTTCTTTGTGATTTGATGATCCTTTTAAATTTTTATTTTATTTTTGGTGGTATGCTTTTATTCCTTTTTCTTAATCTTTTGTGTATCTACTACAGATATTTACTTGTAGTCACAATAAGGATTACATAATCATCTTACCATTTGAACATTCTATTTTAAACTGGTAACAACTTCACTTTGATTGAATGCAAAACATCTATACTTTTACTTCCTCTCTCATATTTTATATTATTAATGTTGCAGTTTACATCTTTTTGTTATTTTGTTTTTCCATTAAAATTATTATAGTTATTCTTAATATGTATGTTTTTAACTTTTATGTAAGAAATGAAAGCGGCACCACCACTACAATATTACAGAATTTTGAATTTGACTATATGTTTACCTGTACAGTGAGTTTTATACCTTCATAGGATTTTATGTTGTTAATTAGTCATTTCACTTGATCTGAAGAACTCCCTTTGGCATTTCTTGTAAGACAGGCCTAGTGATAATGAACTCCCATCACCTTTTGAGATTTTATATTTATTTCATTATTGAAGGACAGCTTAGCCAGATATAATATTCTGGTTGCCAGTTTTTTCTTTCACTGTCTTAAATATATTATCCCACTCTCTCCTAGCCTCCAAGGTTTCTGTTGAGAAATACATTGGTAGTCTAATTGAAATACATTGGTACTTTGGGCTGGGCTTGGTGGCTCCCGTCTATAGTCTCAGCACTTTGGAGGCCGAGGTGGGTGGATCAGGAGGTGAGGAGTTGGAGACCAGCTTGGCCAACATCATGAAGTCCCGTCTCTACTAAAAATACAAAAAAAATTAGCCAGGCATGGTGCTGGGCACCTGTAATCCCAGTTACTTTTGAGGCTGAGGCAGGAGAATCACTTGAACCCGGGAGGTAGAGGTTGCAGTGAGCCGAGATCATGCCACTGCACTGCAGCCCGGGTGACAGTGTGAGACTCTGTCTCAAAAAAATAAAAAATAATAAATACACTGGTACTCTGGTGGTCTTTTGCATATCTTTTTTGATGCTTTCAAGATTTTCTTTGTCCCTGACTTTGTTAATTTAATTATAGTATTTCTTGGTAGGCCTTTTCAGATTCAAGCTATGTTGGGACATTTTGTCCTCATAAATCTGCATATCCATTTTCCTCCTCAAATTTGAAACATTTTTAGACATTATTTCTTTAAACTATATTTTTGTGCCATTTTCTTTCTTCTCCTTTTGGGATTTCATATGCAGATATTGTTTCACTTGAGCATTTCCCATAAGTCCCAGACCTTTCCCCACTTTTTTAGTTCTTTTATTCTCTTCGCTCTCTTGACAGATAATTTCAAATGACCTGTCTTCCAGGTTGCTGATTATTTCTTCTTGATAAAGTCTGAAACTGTCCTTTGAGTTTCTTAGTCCAGGCGTTGTATTTTTATTCTCTAGGTTTCTGTTTGAGGTGTTTTTTTTTTATTATTTCTATTTCTTTGTTGAACTACTCATTTTGTAGATACATTACTTTCCTAATTTCATGTAGTTATCTATTATGCTCGCTTGTAGTTCACTGAACTTCTTTAAAATAATTAGTCTGAATCATTTGTCAGTCAGTTTGTAGATTTCCATTTCTTCAGATTCCATTATTGGAGCTTTATTAGTTTACTTTGGTGATGTCATATTTCCCTGACTCTTTATTATCCTTGTATCTTTGTGTTGTTATCTACACATCTGAGGAAATGGCCATTTCTTCCAGCCTTTACAGGTTTGCTTTGGCGGGGAAAGACTTTTGCCAGTTAGTCCAGCCTAAAGTTCTGAATAAGTTAGCTAGTAGTATCTGTAGGTAGGCAAAATTACTATCAGAGTATCTAGCTGGGCATAGTCACTGTGCTATGAAATCAGGAGTAAAGTCTGAAATCCATAGTTGGGTAGTCTGCTACCTGTGCTTCAGATTTAGGCTGTGCTCTTGTGGCCAGCTGGGGTCACTACTGGGCTTCCAGTTTAGGAGGGGCTATAAGTTGTGCCCTGCAGTTGTGGGGGGCTATAGCCTGGGCTCCTGAATCAAGCAGAAGAACAGGCTATCCTCTGTATTTGAGTGGAATCACTGGCTGTGCTTTGTGCCTGGGCTGTGGTCTGTAATTAGGCAGGGCCTTAATTTAGGCTCCACAGGGAGGAGACTGGGCTTTGCAGCAAGGCAGGGCTTTGCTCCATGGCCAGGAAGGTTGCTTACCAGGTGTATTAGTCCATTTTCATACTGCTATAAAGAACTGCCTGAGACTGTGTAATTTATAAAGGGAAGAGGTTTAATTGACTCACAGTTCACAGTTCAGCATGGCTGGGGAGTCCTCAGGAAACTTACAATCAAGGCAGAAGGTGAAGGGGAAGCAAGTCACCTTCTTCACAGGGCAGCAGGGAGGAGAAGTGGCAAGTGAAAGGGGAAGAGCCCCTTATAAAACCATCGGATCTTGTGAGAATTCACTCACTATCACGAGAACAGCATGGGAGAAACCAGCCCCATAATTCAATTACTTCCACCTGGTCTCTCCCTTGACATGTGGAGATTATGGGGATTACAATTCAAGATGAGATTTGGGTGGGGACACAGCCAAACCATATCACCAGGCTTTCTTATTAGGTGCATCTGCAGGCTATGCTCCTCGATTGAACAGGGCTTCTGGCTTGGCTTCCTGCCAATCCAGAACCACACTCTGGGCTCTGAAAATGGGCAGAATTTCTCCTTGGGTTCCTTGGTCAGGCAGGACTACAGTCTATATTCTGCAGTTGTATAGGGTTGCTGAATGGGCTACCTGCTCAAGAAAAGCCAGTAGCAATGCTCCAAGGTTGGGTTGGACCATTGACTACGGACCCCAGCTGGGGAGTACTGAGCCACTGAATCAACTCTGAGGGTAGGCAGAGCTATTGGTTGCATTCTGGCTACATCACCTTGCCTGCAGGGATACAATGCCTCTGCCAAGATCCTTGTGCTGACTGCTGTAAACCCACCCCCTTTCTTTGTTCCTACGTGACTGCAAGTATTCTAGTTCCCCCAGTGCTCTCTGTGAAGGATAGAAGTGGCCTTTCCAGAAGGTATGTCAATATGCTTGGGAAACTGTATATTATTCTTGGGCTTTCCTTTCCCCACTGGACAAACTCTAGGCCTAAGGAAATCTCTCAGTGTGGGCTGTGCCAGCCTGGGGCAGGGAAAACACAGTGAAGAGGGAAGTATTCCTCTCACTTTTCTAATGTGGCTTTATGGGGCTTTTTGCAGTTTTAATGATGCCTCACCCTCAGATTCTGGGGTTTTCACAAAGTCATTATTGTCAGTGACTAGTTTCTGGTTGGTATTTCTATGAGGAGAATTAGAGGTAGGACCTTCTATCCCACCATCTTGCTGATGTCACTCTCTAATGGTTACCTCCTAAAAAGTGGTTATGCTCATGAAGCGTTTGATAAAATAATAATCCAAGGAGATTTTCTAGAATATGTTTATCATATGCTTCTACTTTTTAAAATTAGTCTATATGAGGCCTTAAATTACACCCAATTTTTAAATATGGGAAATTGAGAACAATTAGCATAGAAATACAGGCAAAAATATACCATGTGAGTGTAAAGTAAGACATAGTGTGCTAACCAACTCTTGCTCACAGGCAAATGGAAGTAATTATAAGCCACTTAATCAAGACCTAAATCCAACTTTAAGCTGGGGAGAACAGAGACTCAGAACCAGGGATACAGCACGAAATATTATTACTAGAGTTGTCTTATGAGCAAGGATAATGCCTTAACTATAATATTCATGAGTTTTAAAGGGCCATCTGGTGGAATTAATTAATCCAGAGCTTCCATCTGACAACAATTAAAAATCACAAGCTAAGGAGATAGAAGTTGAAATTCAACTATTATAAAGAGGAACAAAAGAAAGGGGAAAAATGACAGTTAACTGGAGAGAAGATCAATTTTAAAAGTCTCATTCTTCCTGAAAAATTTAAAATTTCAGAGCTTGAGCAGGTTTTTTAACACAGAGACCAAAAATTGGCTCCAAGCAATCAAGGAAGGCAGGAACCAAAGTTGAAGATGGTTCGTTCGTTTTCTTTCTTTCTTTCTTTCTTTCTTTCTTTCTTTCTTTCTTTCTTTCTTTTTCTTTCTTTCTTTTCTTTCTTCTTTCTTTTTCTCCTTCCTTCCTTCCTTCCTCCCTCCCTCCTCCCTCCCTCCCTTCCTTCCTTCCTTCTTTCTCTCTTTCTCTATTTTTTTTTTTTTTTTTGAGACAGAGTTTTGCTCTTGTTGCCCAGGCTGGAGTGCAATGACATGATCTTGGCTCACTGCAACCTCCATCTCTTGGGTTCAAGTGATTCTCCTACCTCAGCCTCCCAAGTAGCTGGGATTATAGGCATGCACCACCACAACTGGCTAATTTTGTATTGCTAGCAGAGACGGAGTTTTGCCATTTTGGTCAGGCTGGTCTCAATCTCCTGACCTCAGGTGATTCACCCACCCTGGCCTCCCAAAGTGCTGGGATTACAGGTGTGAGCCATCATGCCCAGCCAATGAAGGTGTTTTCTCAAGCTACGGATCTGACTGGTTCAATAATTTGTTGTACTGTGAATAAGAACACCCCATGCATTTGGGAAATTAGAAATATAATGTCTAAGATGAATAAAATAGTTCCAATTAGTAAAATGACACCTCTATTGAGAAAATAGAGAAAGAGAGCAGGAGAATAGACAAGAGAGAGAGGTCCCATTACTGAGATTTTGCATTTCATTTAGTATTTTTAGTTTCTCAACAATCTGAAAAGTTATATACTTTGCTTGTTTTAATGACAAGGAAACAGAAGCTTAGAAAAGGTAAGTGAATTTCTCAAAAGTAGATAGCAGATCTGCCTAATGCTAGACTCTGTGCAACCTTGTGAATGTATTACATAGTAAAACCACAAAGTCTTGCTCTAGCAGAGTGAAAAGAAATCTTTATTGTTTATAGAGATTGGCATGTGGCAGAACTGTTAAGAATTTGAGAAATGAAATAAATAAATATCAAAGCTTCTGACATTTATTAATGCTGAAGGGTGAGCACCTAAAATAAATAATTGTTTGCTTAACAGAGCAGCTTCATTAGTTTGGGGTAGTATAAAATCAGATCCTGAGCTTAGAGTTGGTGAAGTGAAGAAGTGCGTAACTCTGCATAAGAAAGAAATGGGGGCCGGTTGTGGTGGCTCACGTCTGTAATCCCAGCACTTTGTGATGCTGAGATGGGTGGATCACCTGAGGTCAGGAGTTCAAGACCAGTCTGGCCAACATGGTGAAACTCCATCTGTACTAAAATTATAAACATTAGCCAGGTGTTGTGGCACACACTTGTAATCCTAGCTGCTCAGGAAGCTGAGGCAGGAGGATCCCTTGAACCCGGGGAGGTGGAGGTTGCAGTGAGCCGAGATAGCATCATTGCACTCCAGCCTGGGCGACAAGAGCAAAACTCCATCTCAAAAAATAAATAAATAAAATAAAATAATAAAAAGGGGATTTTAGCACTTGGAGGAGGGATTCCTGGAGAGAAAGATATTTAGCAACTTAAGAAAATGTAAGTAAGAGTTACGGCTTAAGAGTAGAAATTTTGAGAAGTTTTGGATTGCATTTTAGGGTGGTAATGTTTAATATTCCACTGCATATTATTGCTTGTAATCCTCTTCTGTTGCAATTCTCTTCCTACCTTTAGGAAAAGTTCGTTAAAAAAAACTTTGTATCAGTAAAACTTTGTGAGAATAAAAGAGCCTGAAGAACATTCTGACTGATTTGAAAAAACACGTGAAACAATTAGCATCTTAAGGAGCAGAAGTAATAACAGGTAGGAAGCAAGTCAGACTAGACTGACCCGGTAGAGATGACACCCTAGGAAACACTAAAATATTAGATGAGACTTTCTACAGCATGAGACTGGGAGATACAAGGCAACATCTTAGAACACTAAAGCAAAGAGCAACCTCAGAAGGCTGAAGGATACAGAGATATTTGAGCTACACAAGAAAAGGTGTTGCCACCCTAAGGTAATTGTCTAAGTGTTGGAAATGAAGTTTTGAAAGATAGGATCAATATTACCTAGTTCTGGGCAATAGCCCAGTTAATGAGGGGCTGATGCTGTTTCTGATGATGCCTCACTTGCCAGTCTGCAGAACTGAGATTATGAGCCTTTATGGCAAACCTCACCATCTCAAACATTTAAATTTTTCCAGTCATAAATTCATAGTATTCTAAGAATGTTTCACAATATATCATTTCAAAAATAGATGCAAAAGTGATAACATAGATGTAAATTTGTATCACTTCTTTTGTCAGAAAAAAAAATGAATTCTTAAAAATACTGTCTATGAATATTTCTGAGTAATGCTCATGGAAGCCCTGAGGTAAATGAATTTTGTTTTAGAAACCAAAAACTCTTCTGTAATATGCTTTTTCAAAATCTGTGACTGTTAACTACATAGGAGAAATTATATTAAAAATGAAAAGGTTATTTAACAAGCTAGTGAGTGGCTTTTTTTTTTTTTTTTTTTTTTTTTAAACTGATGAAGTCTGTCTTTTGGGAATACTGCAGGGCAAACAAACTTCTGATTGATTAATGACTGATGCAATAAAATTAATATACTCCTGTAAGTTACATGAAGCACAGGTCCAAGGAACAGATGGTTGAATATATCTGTGGAGCCACACTGACAAACTGCAGATAAAGACTCAATGAAACTATTAAAATAAATTTATATATGTCAAACATCTGCTCTTTTACAGCTAGTACAATAAGTAACAGAACAGCAATGGAATCAATTTTGTCCCCAAAATAATTGTTGCATTGTTTAAATTTTGACATTGGACAGATGTTTAAAGGTGGTCTCTTGATTAACATATATAAATATATAGGATTATTCCTTTTTCAAAAACTTAAATAAATTAAAAGAATCAGAACAAAAGGTGGTAGCTAATTTTTCTCATCTGTGTATTTCTCAGATACTCAGTGCTATATTTTATACATATTACTTACAAAGCAGTAACAGTTTTGTCTTCTTACCACATTAAAAACATTTCATCTTTTGCAGAACTGACTTTACCACTCTTTATGCTGTTGACTTGCAGGCATCAGTGTCTATTGGTGGATATCAAGTTCAGTCCATATGGTCAAAGATAGGTGATAGATTGTTTTAAAATTCTAAATGAATTCAAGAGAGATTTGTTGTCAAAGGGAAGATAAAAATTTACCGTAATTGTATGTTTCCACAGTGCTGTTACTTTTCACAATCTCTTTAAAAACTCCTATTAATTTATGTGAATTTTAAAGTATACTAAAAGAATATCTCACTAAATATGTTGATGAGTACAATTGAAATACATTATGGAATTTTATCCAAATGTATTACCATTTTCTATAATAATGTGAATTTGGTTAGGAAGAAGCAATTAGAGTATATTCAGAATATTTACAACATAGTTCATTATTTGTTTTTTTACATTAGGTGATTAGTTATGCCTCATGACACCTATTATATCTATTTTATCAAATTTTGAGGGGCAGATACTAAGTTGCCTAGCTACAGCCTTCAATTAATATATTTTCTAGGATAGTTCAACCTAATTAGCATGATGCTAAGAGATTATCAAAAGCTTTTCTG
The DNA here is from genome assembly GCF_008728515.1 of Papio anubis. Classification (NCBI taxonomy): domain Eukaryota; kingdom Metazoa; phylum Chordata; class Mammalia; order Primates; family Cercopithecidae; genus Papio; species Papio anubis. Next base: position 90,787,431 of record NC_044980.1, on the reverse strand, counting down.
TTTTGCTAATGACTAAAATTTAGCTAACTCTTTTCCACACTGCTAGTAAATTGAAAATGGCAAAATAATCTATACATTGTCCTATTAATGAGATACAATCACAAGCAACTGATTTCCAAAAGTGTCAAATTCTTTTTAATATTATTCCAACATATCTACAATTTACTAGAGTTAATTTTACAAAATATTTTGGAAGACAATTTTGATAGAGTTCTAAATAATTTAATAAATAAAAAATTTTAGAATATATAGGCAATTTTTTAAAAAGTGGTGTTTCTACTTTTCATACTGTTCTACAAAAAGAATGATAACTTTCTAAAACAGCCTAAGAGTATAGGCAACAATATTCAGTGTGAAAAATATGAAAGATATATTTTGATGACAAATCCACATCTCATTGCATTTGTTAGCCATATTTCAATACTACAAATGTCATACAAATACCATGAGACCACACTATATAACACATACATCAACAAATAAAGGAAATGTGGAGATTGATTTGATTTGTATTTTTAGTTTAATATCCTCAAAAAATTTTCCTCTGAAATATGAGATAAAAATAAATAAATCCAAAACTTTATCTTTTAACTGTTACTATACACCTATATTTTTTAAAAAGGGAGAAAAATTAGTAAGTTAATTTCTATGTAAAATAAATATTTAAATACCCTAAAAATTAAAACAGAGTAACTTTAAATTGGTATATTCTGTTATTTTTCAAGATACCATTTTTTTCTGGATTTTTAAAGAAAGAATAAATTGTGAATTACTTTAGAGTTATATCATATTATTGTACACCTTTTTAATGCAAATGAAGTATCTTTGTCTAGTGTAACTAATATTAAAAGGCAATCATTTTAATTAAATTCTATATTCCTTTAAATTTCTAAACAGATATGGATTTTCTATATAATGAGAAACAAAATTTCAAAAAATATTTTCTTAGATTTTTCAATCTTATTAAAATACTTACTGTTACAAATTCACAAATAATACCTTAAAATAGCTTGCAATTTTAAAATATTCATTACCCTGTTAATGATCTGGAGCACATCGACTAGATTTAAAGATTATACATTGAAATAATGCTATTCTTCAATAGGGTAAAGGCACATTTTTGATGATTTAACCACATAAAAAAAGGAAACCAAGCAATTCAGAATTATAAATAACATTTTAGTGCTCTTTGCTCTGTATCTTTCTGTTTGTCTGATTAAACCTTTGTATAGCTAACCAACCATCTGAATAAACAAAATATGTATGACTAATGTCAATATGACAGTCATGAATAAAACAAAGCACCAGTAAATATATTCACTGAGCTATTATGAAGCTCATATAAGATAATGTACATGAAAGCACTTAGGAAACTGTGAAGCAGTACATAAACGTAAGGTGTTATTATCATTATTATGTGCTTCTGACTGTACATGAGAAGAATAGCAGTCAAATCTATTGTAAAATTGCATTCTTAGAAGACAATGAACTTAATATTCTAAAGCTGATTCACAGGTGTACTTTTGTATTTGAAACACTAGACAGAATGAGCAATCTTAAAAAAAAAAATTCTGATAAAACTCACAGACATCCCAGAAACTCTCTCTTATTGAAAAGAACATGTGTCTTTATTTTGTTACAGTATAATGGGAGTTTTACATGTCTTTTTCAATGCTTTTATAAAACTAAAAAAGAGTCCAAGACAGGGAACCAGAAATCTGAAATCTGGCCCCAATTTTACTCTAGTTTACTACATGATTACAAGGAGACTTAATCTCTCAGACTTCAGTTTTTACGTTATAAATGTGTCTAAAATGGCTTTCTTAGAAGGTTTGATAAAATAAAACACTTGAACACCATCCACTGATCTGATGTGTAATATGTTTTAAGTGTAAACATTTAAAATAATCTTTAAAAATTTCCCCCTCCTTACCAGCCTCTTATGAACCATATTACCCACATATTAGCATGTATTCACCAAATATTTTGGGCACATTGTCTCCCACTTGCTCACACATGGCATCCCACCCTACAACGTTTCTCCAAACTATTTCTGGAAATCTTTCCGGGCATCTTGTTTGGCAGCAGTGGAAATGCACAGATCTGACCACTCATGAGTTTTCAATAACCAGACATTTTTCTGTGTTCCTCTGGTCAGGACACTCTCCCGTACCTCACAGCATATTTTTCCGTGCTCCATTTTCTTAAGCAATTGAATCAATTACTTCCCATCTAACTTTTAGTAGATGACATTTTGTCTGACTTTGCAAAGAAAGTAGAGACAGAAGAAGGGTGAGTAAAGTTAACAATATTGCACGCTACACTTTAAAATAGCTACAAGAGAGGATTTTGTTCTTACCACAAAGAAATGAGTGTTTGCAATTTTAAAAATGTTTAATACCTGGATTTGATCATTACACAATATATATATGTATCAAAACATCTCACTTTGCTTCAAAATATTTATAATTATTATGTCTTTATTTAAAAAAAGAAAAAGGAAACTAATACTACTTTCTTTTTCTTGTATTGTCCTTTTCTCCTTCTCCTGGCTTAGAATGAAGTATTTGTTGCTGTTATGTGAGTGCAATCTTTCTACCTGCGCTTTAGAGCAGTGTTCCTCAAATTATCTTTAAAGAACCAAAATTTTAAAATTCTCAGTCAATACAAGCTGACATTTTTATTAGATTCAACTAATACAAAATGACTGTGTAAAATTAGTATAAACGTTTCTGAATGCTTATTTTCCATTTCTGTACCTCGCCTCACAAATCAGTAACAAACAGTTGATGAACCAAGACCAGTTCTGGGACCTGACTTGAGTAGCATTTATTAGTGTGCAGCACCTCCCATCTTTTTAGGGACATTGAAGTATGAATTATCCCCTCTCCTGCATCATTCTCCTCCTCTGTTGACTTCCTTGTTCACATTTAAGCATGCTCTTGTTTCTTCTCTCTTCAAGCTACCATTCTATAGCTCAGCTGTACTTTTCATCTAACAGTTTTAAAGAGTGATGTGCAGTAACCACAGGGCTGCCCTCTTCTCTACCTCACTCCTAAGCTTACTGCTCTCTGGCTTCCATCTCAGTTGTGCCACTGGAACTACTCTTGCCAAACAAATAATCAGGAATTTTTTTTTTTCTCCCTGAGACATCTGGCAATGGCTGAAGCCATTTTGTCACAACCGAGGGATACTACTGGCATCTAGTGGGTAGAGGCCAAGGAAGCTGCTAAACATCCCACAATGGACAGAACAGTTCCTCAAAATCAAGAATTACTATGTCCAAAATGTGCTGAGGTTGAGAAACTGATTTAAAAGCAAGTGCCACATTTCAATCCTAATATATCTTGACATCTTCCAGGATTTGACACTGTCAAATAATCTCTAATTCCAGATCCAGAAGCATCATCCAACTGGCTGAGTTCGTCATTCACCTGGGCTCTAGCTGATGAGCAACTAAGAGAAAGAATATCTGCTCCTCTTTGCTCCTGTGTTTTCTTTCCATCTAGAGATTCCCCTCTAATTTGTATTCAGATGATAGATAAACGAAATGATGAAGGTTGACTATAGTGTCCCAAACCAAATATGCATTTCCTCAAACCATCCATGCTTAACTCACTGAAATGGCCCAAAATCAGAGTTGCCATACCAAACCTGACTCTTTTATTTTTTTCTCTTCTTCCTCCCTACCACCTAATTACCAAGTCATGCTCACTCCGCTTGCTATTATCTCAAATCTACTCATTCCTCTTCATCTCAATCTCCAATTTCATTGTCAATAGGAAGGCTGAAGAAACAAACTTCAAAAATGGGCAGAAACCAAAGGTCTCTGAATATGGAATGAGTGACCCAAAGAAGCAGGAGATGAGTTAGAAGTCATTCCTTCACTGACAGTGGCAGCAGTGACTCCTGGCATCTTGTGTCAGTGATGCTGGGTTATCCAGTCTCAGTGAGACTCTTTGCGTTACATGAGTATTTATGGAACATCATTTTGCTCCTATACTCTCATTAAAGCAACCTGTATCCCGATTTCTTGCTCTTAACCTCCTCCCAAAACATTGTCAAAATTGCATTCGCAGTTGTCTGTCTAAAATACAAATCTAACCAATTCATCCCTCTGCATTAAAACAATTCAATGGCTTCTAATTCTCCTATGGATAAAGACAACCTCCTTATTAAGGTTGGTCGAGCTTTGTGATCCAGCACCTGACGGCTTCTCTGTTCTCATCTTTGATTCTTTAGATTCCACATATGTGTGAGATCATACAGTATTTATCTTTCTGTGCCTGCTTATTTCACATAGCATAATGCCTTCCAGGTTCATCCACGTTAATGCAAATGATAGGAATTCCTTCTTTTCAAAGGTTTAATAGTATTCCATTTTTATTCATTCATCTGTTGACAGACACTTAGATGGGTTCCATATCTTGGCTACTGTGAATAATGCTGCGTGGAAGTGCACATATCTTGAGATAATGATGTCATTTGCTTTGGATACGTACCCAGGAGTGGGATTGCTGGATCATATAGTGGTTCTTTTTTTAATTTTTTGAAGAACCTTAATACTACTTTCCATAATGGCTGTACCAATTAATAGTCTCACAAACAGTGTATAAGGTTTCCCTTTTCTCCACATCCTTGCCAACACTACTTGCTCTCTTTTTATGTTATCAAAGAATACACAGTCCTTCTCTCTTTATACTATTACATTATATTGTATGTACACATTTTATTTATCTGTATTTTCTCCCTTTATGGAGAGATAAACCCTTTGAGAGTATACATTTAATCTGTTATATTCATTGCTTTATCTAGTGTCCCTAGTTTATCACTGGGCACATGGGAGGTGCTGAATAACTAGGTTTTGTGACAATAATGCCTGGATTCTGTTTCCTTCCAGTGCTGCTCCTTCTTTCCTGCCAAGGTCTATGTTTCCTTGTGCCTTGTCATGGTCTCCTTGCTTACCATGGATTCCCCAAGAATAACACTACCTTTCCCAGGGCATGCTTTGCCCATTTTTACCCAATGCAAAGCATGAGGGTTAGGAGTCAAAAGACTTTGCTACATTCCCTCAATTCTTCACTGAATCTGAGTCACACTGGCTCTTATGGAAATGGCGAAAATGCCTCTCTTCCAAGTATAATCAAACAAGTCCCTGAATCCAGGCTTGGACTACATGCTGTTCCTTCCATTTCTGTCTGTCTTCCACTCCCACCTTTTATTTTGCCTCAAACAATATCTTCAGAAAACATTCTTCTCACATGTCTATCCGATGCCCTCCATATAAATTATCTATGCAAATGAACACCAGCTTACAGCTTACACCGAACCAGAACTATCTCTAAGAAAGAATATACAAAATTATATTCTTACTCATATTCTTTGATTGTTATAAAATATCCTCAACGGGAAGAATCAGAAATACACCCCCAGTTGAGTAAAAGTTAAAATGTAGGTATAGCAGATACAAGAAATATTATTTTTCACATGTTTTGCACACACTAAACTTCCATTTCCATTTATAAGAATCACTTAAATTGGAAGAATGGACCATCAGTTGACTATAGGGGTCAAATGTAAAATTGTAATAGATGTGTTGGCTCTTGGAAATAATCAATGAAAGAACTTTTTGATAAAAATAAATAGCAAAGTTTCTAATAGTGTATACAATAAATAAAGCATTTTTATGATACTCTAAAGTATCCCTTCCATGTCACTCACTCCAGAATGTTCACTAATTCTGTATTCTTAAAGCAGAAGTAAAAAGCCGAGATGGGAGCCAGAATTTGTGATTGTTATCTACCATGTAACTTCATTATTTAATTTATAATATGAAGAACTCTAATTTTTCTATTATAAAAAGACATTTATAGAATTTCAGTCCTAAGTTTTCAGGAAAAAGAAATGATAGCTTTCAATATTTAATTGTTGTTATTTACAAAAATATCTCTCCCACTCATGGGTACCAGGAGGGAAAGTACTTCCATAAGAGATGTAAATTATCTGTAAATATACTTACCCATAATGGCATATCAAATCATGAGAGACTAGTAAATCATTTGTCAAGGCACATACAATAGTCATATTGAGGAAAAACTCTTCGATGTTCATACTTCATGCAAATTTATTCCCACACTCTGGTGAGATCTTTTATTTGTTCTTCTGCTTGCATGTGTTGCAGGATTGCTGTTCACCATCTACTTCTTTGTCTGTGTATAATTTTCACATTGTTCTAATTGTCCTGGAATTTACTGAACTATTAAATTTATAGTTTTGACTCATCTGTACAACTTGGGAAATTTTTTGAGGCAGAAGCCAATTCTCCGTGGATATGTTCCTTCTTCATTTTGCGTACTACTCTTAGTTTCTCTTAATCTTTTTCCTGCTGAACTGTATCTTCCCTGATTACCATGCTATCTTAAAAGCAGAGGAGTATGTTTCAGATGTTTTTATGTAAATAGAGAGACTAGCATTCTTATCTATTAAAATTATTTTTGTGTTTATAAACCAAAATTGTTTTCCTCCCTCTCTCCCTTTCTTCCTTCCTTGCTTTCTCCCTCTCACTCTCCCTTCTTCCCTTCTTCTTTCTTGTGTGCGTGTGTGTGTGCGTTGTGTGTCTTTCTTGTCTCTCTCTGTTTCTTTATTTTCAGTGTGGGAATTTGTTTTCTGATTGCATTGCAAATATGCACTTGCTCACTATATTAATTCTTTTGTATGCCTGTGATTAAATCCAACTCTACTGTTTATTTGTGATTTGTTGGCTTTTTCATTCATGTGTGTGTGTATATATATACACACACACACACACTCAATATGTTTCATATATATATATATACACACACTCATTCATTCATATATATATAAATAAAATCACGTATGGTCCTTTGAACTAGGTCTCAAAAACTACAGATACATGATTATATGCATATATATAATATATATTTTATATATCCATGATGTATGTTGTCCTTTTATTCATGTATATTATATATACATATTCATATATTATATATACATAAGTATATGCATATATAATATATATATTGACAAATGTATATATGTACATATATAAAATCATGTATGGTCTTTTGGACTAGACTTTAAAAACTACAGATATCTGATTGCATTCTCCCAGTTAGCAGATGTCGATATGACATCTACAGCTATCGAATAAATGTTATTTTGTAAACCAGGTTATTAGTTGAGAGTTGGAACTTTCTTTCTTTTTCAATTTTCTCCCTATCTAATCTTTACAAATATGTTCTTTTATTTGTTTTGAAGTCTCAATTTCAATGTAACAATTCAGGGTACAAACTATAAGAAAGTTTTATATGATTGAAGTGTTTTTCATGTTACATAATTAGCATCTCCATCCCTTAATTTATTCTTACAAATGATTGCTATGGTGTACCTATGTATTTGGAAGAATTCAAGTTGCTTTGTATGATCCCCCAAGCACTCCAGTACTTGCATTTTTACCAGCATGGGTCTACTTTTGTCATGCTTGCCTTATATTGATAATTTGGCATGACTTTTTACTTGTTTTGACATTGGCAAACTTTTACATGTATTTATTTTAAGCTATAGTTTCCTTGTAGGCTCAAGACAAAAACCCTAAGCACCATATTTGATTTCTCTTTTTCTTTCACTCCACTCTTTACAATCCCTCAGAACTGTCTACTCAACCTTCAAAATACACTCCATGTCTTAAACTTACCTTTTACCTCCCCTAACTGCTCCCCAGTCCAATTCACTATCATATCACATTTGAATCACTACAGCAATTCAGTACAGGTCTCTCTGTTTTCATTCTTGTTCTCCTGTGCCTCTTCTCAACCCAGCAACCAGACAGATCTTGATAAACCTTCACTCTGTGCTAAAACCTATGAAGGGCTTCTAACAACACCTATAATAAAACAGGAAGTCTTTATGAGGAGCAGAAGGCCCTATGCAATAGGACTTCTGGCTACCACTTTATCTTCAGCTTCCAGAATTTCCCTCTCACATTCTGCTCTGACTACACTAGCCATTTTGCTTATCCACAAACATGCCAAGTTCCTGCCTGCCTCAGAGCCTTTCCTATAATGTCTCCTTGGTCCGAAATGCTCCATCACCAGGTCCTCATATGGCTCCTCTTTGTATCATTCAGGCCACTATGATCATACGTTAAGTTCTGTATCGTACCCCACATCATTCTTCCATCCCCTTATCTTGCCTTATTTCTCTTGTAGTTTTTATCATTTCCTGAAAATATATTGTTGGCTTATTTTTGCATTATGTATTGTCTGTTTTCTTCTTTAGAATGTAAGTTTCATTAGGGAAAGGACTTTTTCTGTCCCTTTCTGTGTCTCAAGCACCCAACAGTAACTGATATATGGTATAGAAGGAATGGATGTGAAATAAGTATCATGTGAAATAGGCATTCTTATTATTCTTATTTTACAGCTGTAGAATCCAAGGCTCAGAAAGGTAAAGCAACTTGTCTAGTGTTAGTTTGCTAGTAAGTGTCACAGGCCAGGTTAGAATCTGAGCACTCTGCAGTGTGGTTTGTTATTCAGAATGATAAATATATCCCCTTCCAGCCACTTAACCATTCTGCAGGCTCTGGTCATCATGTGCAGTTTATTCCCATCTGTAATGTTAAAAAATAAAGAACTTAATCCTAACTCCTGTGGCAGCCCATTCACTGGACACTGTGCATGATAAACACAGCCTTCTTTCTTGGTCTCAATATTGTACTGAACATTTTTCATGTCCTTGTCATGAAAGAATTACGGACTGTGTTCTAGATGTGATTAACTCATTAATCTTCACAAAACCTACTAAGCAAGTTAGTAAAATTAATTATTCTTATTTTACACCCAAAGAATGGTGACCCACAAAAATTATTAGGTGTGCTCAAGGTTATATGGTAAGTTTACGCCAAGAACTCACAGAGTTATTTCCACATGTTTATTAGAGAAGCTTTTAGTCTATGAGATGGCATAACATTTAAACTAATAGCAGCAATTTTATCTGCAAAAACACGCTATGAGTTGTTATTAACAATCAAACATAAGATTAAGTCATACCTTCCCTTTGATTAATCCCATGAAAGAGATGTGGAGTGGGAGCTGATATTTTCTATAGCCTCTTCTAAATCTATGTTTCCCAGATTTACTCTGAGTATTTGAAATGTGGGGCTAGTTGAATGGTGTTTTCATTTTTATTCCTGAATGTAATTTCAGTAAAATCCCAAAAGGATATTGACGTGAATTGCTATTAAAGTGCAATGATATTGGTGAGGCAGTGCAGTGCAGGATTTGCAATTACCCAGTCCCGGGTTGATATCCTAGCTCTGTTATGCCTTACCTTTGTCCCTAGGTTAGTATTTAAATCTCTTAATCTGTTTCTTCATCTGGTAAGAGTGAATAGTAGTAATACTGATCAGAGAATACTTTGGAGTGTTCATGACATAGTACACTTTCAGGACCTGGCACTCAGTCAGCTTCCAGTAATAAATGGCACTTACTATTATATTTATATTATATTTTATTTATGTTACTATTAGAAGAAAGGAGCTGTGATTATTTCATATAAACAGAACAAAAATTAACATGTTACTATGTGTGAATAATGTTTTGAAAAGCAACCACACTGGGAAAATGTGTGCAGAAGTGTTCAGCTTCCTCGTGAGCAAGCCTCTTTTAATCACTTTATAAATAAGCATCTATTTGCTTCCACTTGTATGTTTTGTATAGGACATGTATCTTTTAATGCAGCCGGCAGGACTTACTGCTGGTAGCAATATTCACCCTTAACTTCAGGTAACCATGGTAATGTCAAGGTATTAAACCCATTTTTATTGATATTATTTTTAAAAAATTAAGTGATTATTTTCATCTATTTGGAACTCCTGAGAGTTTGCACTTTGGGTATCAGAGTTGGTCTTGAGAATAGTTTGGTTGCTGAACAGAAACTAGCTTAAAGCAGATTTGGGGTAAGGATCTAAGAACATCTAAAAAGTCTCAATTGCCATAGGTCATGTGAGATCTCACTGGAACTGATGCATTGTTAGGCAGCTACTCTCTCTCACATCTCATGGAATCTCCTGCCTGCTCATGTGTTCATGACTATGCATATGTTTGTGTTTGTGGATTCCATTTGCCTCTGTGAACCCAGCTTCCTCAGCAAAATATTCATTTTTTTTCCAACTTTTATTTTAGGTTCAGTGGGTACATGTGCACGTTTGCTACCTGGGCATATTGCATAATGCTGAAGTTGTGTGATCCCACAACCCAGACACTGAGCATAGTACTCAAGAGTTAGTTTACCAACCCTTGATTCCCTCTCTCGCTCTCCCTTTTATTGGTCCTGCATTTCTATTTTTACCGTGTTTATGTCCATGAGTATCCAATGTTAAGCTCCCACTTATAAGTGAGAACAAGTGGTATTTGGTTGTCTGTTCTTGTGTTCACTTGCTAAAATAATGGCCTCCAGCTGCATCCATGTTGCTGCAAAGGACACGATTTTGTTCTTTTTTATGGCTGCATAATGTTCTATGATGTTTATTCACAATAGAAAAGATATAGAATCAATCTAGGTGCCCATCAACAGTGGATTGAATAAAGCACTTATTTTTTGCTTCCCCTTTACTTTTCAAGTGACTCTGTGTTGCCAGGTCATCTAATCTGGCCTGACCTCACTATGATCTCTCAGTCTCAGCACCTAACACCATTGAACTGATTCAGTACCTGGAGGTTACTTTCAAATTCCTTGGAGACTGCCGTGGACTTCTGTGTCCTCCCAGAAATCCATATACTGAAGTCCTAATGCCCAATGTGACGGTATTAGGAGGTGGGGACTTTGGGAGTTAATTAGACTTAGATGACATCATGAGGGTGGCACCCCATACTGAGATTAGTGCCCTTATAAGGAGATTGAGGGACTAGAACTATTTCTCTCCATGTGAGGATACAGCAAGAAACAGAAGGAAGGCTTTCACCAAGGAACCAACTATACTGGCAACCTTATCTTGGGCTTTTAGCCTCCAAAACCATGAGAAATGACTGTTTGCTGTTTAAGTCACTCAGTCTATGCTATTCCATTATAGCAGCTCAAACTGAGGCAGATATATAATCTGATTGACCCAGAAATGCTCAGTTTCTCTCTGCTAGTGTAATTATCCACATCAGTAATGAGGTATCATCTCTAAAATGGTGTAGCAGGGAGGAAATGATGAGCATCTCTACTAATGATATATAAGATAACAACTTCACAAATGAAATTGACTTGGTGGTTTGGCCATTTTTCACCTATATTTTTATAGGACCATTGTTTACTTCTTTCATAAATATCTGGTTTCTCCAGTATCTGCAATTTGAAAAAAGATCATCTGATGAATTGATATCAATCCTGCAACTACACACTGGCAAATTTTATGTGTCACATTCTGCACAGTCCTATGCAGAAACAGGGATTTTAAAAACACTGCTAGTTATCTAGGTTATGCAGTAGAAACTGGATGAAATGTAAATAAGTGATTTATAAGTCAGATGTTTTTATGCAAATAGATCATTGATTTTGCTTAATCATTGAAAAAGCCTTGGATTGCTCAAATGACTGATGAAAAATAAAGTATCCCAAGATAAAATTATTTTGAATTGAGGATAGGCCCTGAGTCCAATGACTGGTGTCTTCATAACAGAAAGGAATAGGAAGTTTGAGACACTGAGTCACACAATGGGAAATACCATATAAAGACCGAGGCAGAAATTGGAGTTCTATAGCCACAAACCAAGGAACACCATCAGATGCAAAGAAAGATTCCCTTTTAGAGTCTTTGAAGCAAGTGTGGCCCTGACGACACCTTGAATTTGGACTTCTGGCCTCCAAAACATTTACTCACGTAACACCCAAGACACCTCTCTCACAGAACTGTGAGAGAATAAATTTCTTGTTAAGTCACCAATTTTGTGATAATTTTTTGTGGCCATTAGAATTATCCCACATTGTGGTCAGAAAACAATCAGCAAGATAAATACACCTAAAGTTATATAAAGTAATGTATAATTTTAATTACACATGCATGTATATGTGTAAAAAGTTATATAAAGATATGCACATGCAATACGTGATGATTGATTTAATAAATAAAAGTAATAACAAAATGATCCCCAAATGTTTAGGCTATTGGCATTATGTATAAAAGTATTTCACAAACCCAATTGTGCAGTTACTTGTGGAGCTTTTTAACAATACAAGCTCTTTGGGCTCCAGCCCAGAGCTATTAAATAAGATTTTCTAAGGATTGAGTTTAGGCATAGATATTTTAAGTCTCCACAAGTAAGAAATAAAAAACCATGCCAAACCTCCTATGACAATGTTCTGAAAGTGCTGAGCAGCATTTATACATATCTTATAAAATGCATATTATTGTCCAGAAACAAAAGATTAATGAAAGCAGCTCATAACATTAAGTTTGCAAAGAAAACATTCAGAGAATAGGCACTCTTTTAAAGATTTGATTTATATTTTTAAAAAATGCTTTCACTGGTACGTTTCTGAAGCAAGGTTACCAAAAACATCTAACTATTACTTGTTAAATAACTGACTTGCAATTACAAATTACAGGTCAGGCTGTACTCTCCAAAAAAAAAAGAAAAAAAAAAAAGTCATATTTTGTTTAACACTTGCTAGATTCAAAATCATCCAGATTGCCTACTTCTATTTCTGTCTCAATTAGAAGTGTCATCCCCCAAGTAGTTTCTTATCTTTTCAAATATCCGTAGCCAAGTAGAAGGCAGACAAGTAAAAAGAAAAACAAAACAAAACAAAAAAACTCAATTTTAAAGATGGAAGAGAGATATGTAAAATTCTAACCCCTGTATGGTTAAAAGTAACTTTTCCAGATCATTTTAAAAAATCCCCCGAAAGACAGGAGAATTGCTTGAGCCCAGGAAGAGGCAGTTTCGGTGAGCCAAGATCGTACCATTGCACTCCAGCCTGGGCAACAAATGCGAGACTCTGTCTCAAAAAAAAAAAAAAAGAATAAAAGAAAAAAAAATCATTTATTTTTGTTGAATAGGACCACTAATTGTAAGAATACATAAAAAAAAAAAAAAAAGAATAAAGCAAAGAATAATCGTGGACAGACAACTGAAGTCTGTTAACTTGGAGCACATAGCGAAATAGTTGCATACTAGATAGGGAGGATTTGGATATGAATTCTAAGATAATTCTACCAAAATTCATGGTGTTTTCAAATTTTAATTAAGGAAATGAAATTTCAGCTCAAATATGTGGACATTGGAGTAGAATTACTAACATTCTTCAGGAATTTAATATAACTTGACTTATTTTTTCCTCTGATATATCCATATTTGCTCATGTAACACCTAAGACAATATGGACGAAAATGAAGAGTAACCTAAATTCTCAGTCTGTGAAGTATACTAGACTGATAATCAGCAAGATTAAATTGAGTGTTCTGAGCTGTATAATACTTAACTATACCCAAGTAATCTTTGCATCATGACTACTATATATAAAATAACAGAAAAACTATTATCAAACATTTTTATTTGTTAATAATTGCCTTCAATTTATGTTAACTTTTATTTTCCTTTTGGTTTTCTATGTCTTCTACAGCTTTCCATTTTACCAGGCTCACCCTAACTTGTTTTATGTTTAAGATCAGATAACATTTTCCTTAAAACTCTAAGTATATGGTTCAAATTGAATGAAAATTCGTCAGAGATAAATAAAATTAAACAATAGGACAAAATCAAATGCACTTTCCCCACCTCTCCTTCATCTTAAAGATATGTTTGTGAGGGCACTCTGATGCAATCAATTTCTCATTGAATCCAGTGATCTCTGGAAGTATTAAAAGATAGATAAAAGATATCTAAAAGATAAACAAAAATAAATTAATAAATTACATAAAATAAAAAATTTAGATACTAGTAGATATCTAAAAGGCAGAAAACTAGAGAGGAAAGGTGATAGCACTGATAAACAAAGGTGAAGTTAGTTAACATTTGCTGAAGTCACGGACAATTTTGGGGAAGTTAATAATTTTAAAGTGTATTTCCAAGGCTCCATTTGGACCTAGCATCTATTCTGTCTGTTAATATCACCGACACCATCACTATCACCCTTTCGTTGATAGTATAAAGATCTTTCGTTTTATGTTTAAGTAATGTTAATTCCATACCTGGATAATTGTAAGCACTATTTAATGCAATCGTATTTCAGGATGAAAAAAAAATTGATTTTTAAAAAAATGCCTCCAGCTCACTGCCCTTAACTAATCAGAAAGGTTAGATTAACTAGCTACCAATAATTGAAGTACAAAATACACAGCTTTACAATTTGTGTAAGAGATATTGGTGAGATGTTTTAAATTAATTTTCCTTTTCACTTCTGAAGCACCTATCATCCATCTCCTCCATGACATGACAACCTTAAACAACAAAAATATGACCCAAGGAAGAATAGAGTGTGAAAATGCCTGACCGTGGCTCCTCCATAAATTCAGTAGAGAAAATAAACCTTGGAAAATGCACTTGCAGGTAAGTGTTAGATGTCATCAATACTAAATAATAGAATAAATATTTACTTATCTAATGAAAAAGTGTGAGTTTCATGGTTGAAATTTTTATTTTATTTTATTTTATTTATTTTTTGAGACGGAGTCTCACTCTGTCACCCAGGCTGGAGTGCAGTGACTCGATCTCGGCTCACTGCAAGCTCCGCCTCCTGGGTTCACGCCATTCTCCTGCCTCAGTCTCTCGAATAGCTGGGACCACAGGCACCCTCCACCATGCCTGGCTAATTTTTTTGTATTTTTAGTAGAGACGGGATTTCACCATGTTAGCCAGGATGGTCTCCATCTCCTGACCTCGTGATCCGCCCGCCTCAGCCTCCCAAAGTGCTGGGATTACAGGCGTGAGCCACCGCGCCTGGCCCAAAAAGAGTTAATTTTATATATAATTTTACTTCAGGGTTTTTCAAAGGAATGCACCATATAGCAATGTCAATTTTGGGCAATTTATGCATAGAAAATAAATTTTCTGAGTGATCTTGGAAAATCTTTTACTTTTTATAAAAGATATGTCAGTCCAAAATAAAAACACGAAAATTCAAATATTACCATTTAAATAAATTACATATTTAATTATTTTATTTTATTTTATTTTATTTTATTTTATTTTATTTTATTTTATTTTATTTTTTGAGACGCGGTCTACCTCTGTTGCCCAGGCTGGAGTGCAGTGGTGCAATCTAGGCTCACTGAAAGCTCCGCCTCCTGGGTTCATGCCATTCTCCTGCATCAGCCTCCCGAGCAGCTGGGACTACAGGCGCCCGCCACTGTGCCCGGCTAATTTTGTTTTTGTAATTTTGGTAGACACAGGGTTTCACCGTGTAAGCCAGGATGGTCTTGATCATCTGACCTCGTGATCCACCCACCTCGGCCTCCCAAAGTGCTGGGATTACAGGCGTGAGCCACCGGGTCCGATCCCACATACTTATTTTTCTAATTTTTCTCCCAATCCTGTGCATTTGTATTCATTCTCATATGTAGTTGTAACATCATTCTTTGAAGAATGTTTGTAATTGATTAGGTAGTCTTTACAATTCAACTAAGTTGGCATAACATTATTTATATTACCACATCTCAATGTTTGGGCATTTACTCTTATGACAACTTTTTGGACAAGGTTGGCCTTACCAATAATTGCCTTGCCAATAATTTTATATTCCAGGGAGAAAAAATAGTAAGTTTAATATATTCCTGTGAAAATAATAAAATCATGATTAGTAGAGAACAATGCATTGACATAATGGGATTCCTGGGCATATCTAACTATGGACACTGTTTTGTGCTATACTCTTTAAAAAGTTCTGAATTATCTTCTGTCTTAAATTACATATGTCTTGTTCTAACAGGAGAAATTGTCAACACTTAACTAGATTTAAACAAGCACAATCTTTTATATAAACCAGACTGTATTTCAAACACTGAAAGGCATTTATGCCTAGAGAGTATTTGCAAAATCACATCAGGATTTAAGTCTTCAGTTACAATATTATAAAAGGCCACAGTATTGATCCTTTTATTTCATGAGGTTATTTTTCCCTGTCTGTATTTCTTTCATTCTCTCATTCAACAAGCATGTGCTGAGTTTCTAATGTGCATCAGGCACTGAGCTAAACCCACTGTGTGTGTGTGTGGATCATTCACTGTCTTCTGTTTCCTTCCTTCTATAAAATGGTTTAAGTATGTGTGTTTCTGTTTCTCTGCTTCCAACTTATCTCAGAATCTTCCATCCACTTTACATGCTTTTCTATCCACCCATTTTCCATTTTCCTTCCTTGCTTTTTATTCATCTGACATTCTTTTTTATCTAGCCATTCCTTAATTCAAAGATGTGTTTGGTCTTAGTATTTAGTGAATAGTTTTGTAGTTTCCATTCTTAATTTTCAAGAATGATGTTGGATATTTCACACAGTTCATTTTTTAAGGTAAATGGAACATATACATTTATTTAATGCATATAATCATATAATCATATAATGGTAATCTAAAATAACTATTATATAAGATAAATAATATCTAATAACAAGTAAAAATTTACTGAATTTTTAATTAATTAATAACATAGTCTATAATGTGAATTTTATTATAAACCAAAAGTCTGTACAATATTGGACTACATAATTATACCATCTTATTTTTTGTTTAAATAATCTATTTTAAAAGATAGGCTTTACCAAAATATGTGTATATTATTTTGTATTCAAAAGACATTTCAATATTTCTAATTGAGATTGTAAAATTTCTTTTTTTTTTTTTTTTTTAATTTATTTATTTATTTATTATTATTATACTTTAAGTTGTAGGGTACATGTGCATAACTTGTGGGTTTGTTACATATGTATACTTGTTGTATGTTAGTCTGCTGCACCCATCAACTCGTCATTTACATCAGGTATAACTCCCAAGTACAATCCCTCACACCACTCCCATGATAGGCCCGGTGTGTGGGTGTTGCCTTGCAGGAATCCCAAGTGATCTCGTTGTTCAGTTCCCACCTATGAGTGAGAACATGGGTGTTTGGTTTCTGTTCTTGTGATGAGGACTTTAAGAATGATGGTTTCCAGCTGCATCCCATGGCCACCACAAAGGACATAAACTCATCCCCTTTTTATGGCTGCATAATTAGTATTGCATGAATTGTATATGTACCACATTTTCTTAATCAATCTGTCACTGATGGACATTTGGGTTGATTCCAAGTCTTTGCTATTGTGAATAGTGCTGCAATAAACATCGTGTGCATGTGTCTTTAGAGCAGCATAATTTATAATCCTTTGGGTATATCCCAGTAATGGGATGGCTGGAGTCATATGGTACTTCTAGTTCTAGATCCTTGAGAATCGCCATACTGTGTTTTTCCATAATGGTTGAACTAGTTTACAATCCACCAACAGTGTAAAAGTGTTCCTATTTCTCCCACATCCTCTCCAGCACCTGTTGTTTCCTGACTTTTTAATGATAAGCCATTCTAACTGGTGTGAGATGGTATCTCATTGTGGTTTTTGATTTGCATTTCTCTGATGGCCAGTGATGATGAGCATTTTTTCATATGTCTGTTGGCTGTATGAATGTCCTCTTTGAGAAATGTCTGTTCATATCCTTTGCCCACTTTTTGATGGGGTTGTTTGTTTTTTTCTTGTAAATTTGTTGGAGTTCTTTGTGGGTTCTGGATATTAGCCCTTTGTCAGATGAGTAGATTGCAAAATTTTCTCCCCATTCTCTGGGTTGCCTGTTCCTCTGATGGTAAGTTTCTTTTGCTGTACAGAAGCTCTTTTAGTTTAATGAGATCCCATTTGTCAATTTTAGCTTTGCTGCCGTTGCTTTTGGTGTTTTAGACATGAAGTCTTTGCCCATGCCTATGTCTGGGCCATTTTCTAGGTTTTCCTCTGATTTTATGGTATTAGGTCTAACATTTAAGTCTCTAATCCATCTTGAATTAATTTTCGTATAAGGAGTAAGGAAAGGATCAGTTTCAGCTTTCTACTTTATGGCTAATGAATTTTCAGCACCATTTATTAAATAGGGAATCCTTTCCCCCATTTCTTGTTTTCTCAGGTTTGTCCAAGATCGGAGATGGCTGTAGATGTGTGGTATTATTTCTGAGGACTCTGTTCTGTTCCATTGGTCTATATCTCTGTTTGGTACACCAGTACCATGCTGTTTTGGTTACTGTAGCCTTGTAGTATAGTTTGAAGTCAGGTAGCGTGATGCCTCCAGCTTTGTTCTTTTGACTTAGGATTGTCTTGGAGATGCGGGCTCTTTTTGGTTCCATATGAACTTTAAAGCAGAAGTTTTCCAATTTATTGAAGAAACTCATTGGTAACTTGATGGGGATGGCATTGAATCTATAAATTACCTTGGGCAGTATGGCCATTTTTCCGCGATATTGATTCTTCCTATCCATGAGCATGAGTATGTTCTTCCATTTGTTTTGTGTCCTCTTTTTTATTTCACTGAGCAGTGGTTTGTAGTTCTCCTTAGAAGAGAGGTCCTTTACATCCCTTGTAAGTTTGGATTCCTAGGTGTTTGATTCTCTTTGAAGCAATTGTGAATGGAAGTTCATTCATGATTTGGCTCATGTTTGTCTGTTGTTATTGGTGTATAAGAATGCTTGTGATTTTTGCACATTAATTTTGTATCCTGAGACTTTGCTGAGTTGCTTATCAGCTTAAGGAGATTTTTGGGCTGAGACAATGGGGTTTTTCTAAATATACAATCATGTCATCTGCAAACAGGGACAATTTGACTTCTTCTTTTCTAACTAGACTACCCTGATTTCTCTTGCCTAATTGCCTTCTTAGAACTTTAACACTATGTTGAATAGGAGTGGTGAGAGGGCATCTAATGTGCCAGTTTTCAAGGGAATTTTTCAGTTTTTGCCCATTCAGTATGATATTGGCTGTGGGTTTTGTCATAAATAGCTCTTGTATTTTGAGAATTACGTTCCATCAATACCCGAATTTATTGGCGTTTTTAGCATGAAGGGCTGTTTGAATTTTGTGTCAAAAAGCCTTTTCTGCATCAATTGAGATAATCATGGTTCTTGTCTTTTGGTTCTGTTTATATGCTGGATTATGTTTATTGATTTCGCGAATGTTGAACCAACCTTGCATCCCAGGGATGAAGCCCACTTGATCATGGTGGATAAGCTTTTTGATGGTTGTTGAATCCGGTTTGCCAGTATTTTATTGAGGATTTTGCATCGATGTTCATCAGGGATATTGGTCTAAAATTCTCTTTTTGTTGTGTCTCTGCCAGGCTTTGGTATCAGGATGTTGGCCTCATAAAATGAGTTAGGGAGGATTCCCTCTTTTTCTATTGATTGGAATAGTTTCAGAAGGAATGGTACCAACTCCTCCTTATACCTCTGGTAGAATTCAGCTGTGAATCCATCTGGTCCTGGACTTTTTTTGTTGGTAGGCTATTAATTATTGCCTCAATTTCAGAGCCTACTATTGAGATTATATTCAAGTTCCAACTTCTTCCTGGTTTAGTCTTGGAAGAGTGTAAGTGTCAGGAAATTATCCATTTCTTCTAGGTTTTCCAGTTTATTTGCGTAGAGTGTTTATAGTATTCTCTGATGGTAGTTTGTATTTCTGTGGGGTCGATTGTGATATCCTTCATCATTTTTTAATTGCATCGATTTGATTCTTCTCTCTTTTCTTCTTTATTAGTCTCTTGCTAGTGGTCGCATCGAATTTGTTGTCTTTCAAAAGCCAATATGGATTCATTGATGATTTTTTGGAGGGTTTTTGTGTCTCCTTCAGTTCTGCTCTGATCTTGATTGGCTACTTGCCTTCTGCTAGCTTTGGAATGTGTTTTGCTTGCTTCTCTAGTTCTTTTAGTGCGATGTTAGAGTGTCAATTTTTGATCTTTCCTGCTTTCTCTTGTGGGCATTTAGTGCTATAAATTTCCCTCTACACTGCTTTAAATGTGTCCCAGAGATTCTGGTATGTTGTATCTTTGTTCTCATTGGTTTCAAAGAACATCTTTATTTCTGCCTTCATTTCGTTATGTACCCAGTAGTCATTCCAGGAGCAGGTTGTTCCAGTTTCCATGTAGTTGAGCGGTTTGATTGAGTTTCTTAGTCCTGAGTTCTAAGTTTGATTGCACTGTGGTCCTGAGAGACAGTTTGTTATAATTTCTGTTCTTATTACATTTGCTGAAGTGCTTTACTTCCAATTATGTGGTCAATTTTGGAGTAAGTATGATGTAGGTGCTGAGAAGAATGTATATTCTGTTGATTTGGGGTGGAGAGTTCTATAGATGTCTATTAGGTCTGCTTGCTGCAGAGATAGGAGTTCAATTCCTGGACATCCTTGTTAACTTTCTGTCTCGTTGATCACAATACAATGTTGACAGTGGAGTGTTGAAGTCTCCCATTATTATTGTATGGGAGTCCTGGGAGATCTCTTTGTAAGTCTCCTAAGGACTTGCTTTTTATGAATCTAGGTGCTCCTATTATTGGGTGCATATATATTTAGGATAGTTAGCTCTTCCTGTTGAATTGATCCCTTTACCATTATGTAATGTATTCTTTGTCTCTTTTGATTTTTGATGGTTTAAAGTCTGTTTTATCCAGAGACTAGTATTGCAACCCACTTTTTGTTCTCCATTTGCTTGGTAAATCTTCCTCCATCCCTTTATTTTGAGCCTATGTATGTCTCTGCGTGTGAGATGGGTCTCTGGGCCCGCATGAGGCAGTGGAGTCTTGACTCTTTATCAGTTTACTTAGTCTGTGTGTCTCTTTCATTGGAGCATTTAGTCCATTTACATTTAAAGGTTAAGATTTGTATGTGTGTGAACTTGATCCTGCCATTATGATATTAACAGTTGTGCCTCCGTTAGTTGATAAGTTTCTTCCCTAGCCTCGATGGTCTTTACATTTTGGCATGTTTTGCAATGGCTGGTACGGTTGTTCCTTTCCATGTTGAGTGCTTCCTTCAGGGTCTCTCTTATGGGGGCAGGCCTAGTGGTGACAAAATCTCTAAGCATTTTTGCTTATCTGTAAAGGATTTATTTCTCCTTCACTTATGGAAACTTAGTTTGGCTGGATATGAAATTCTGGGTTGAAAATTCTTCTTTAGGAATGTGATCATGGCCCCCACTCTCTTCTGGCAGAGTTTCTGCCGAGATCTGCTGTGAGTCTGATGGGCTTCCCTTTGTGGGTAATGACCTTTCTCTCTGGCTGCCCTTAAGATTTTTCCTTCATTTCAACTTTGGTGAATCTGGCAATTATGTGTCTTGGAGTTGCTCTTCTCGAGGGTATCTTTGTGGCGTTTGCTGTTTCCTGGATTTGAATGTTGGCCTGCCTACTAGGTTGGGGAAGTTCTCCTGGATGATGATGCTCTGAAAGTGTTTTTCCAACTTGGTTCCATTTTCCCCCTCACTTTCCAGAGCACCCCAATCAGACGTAGA
Organism: Papio anubis; assembly: GCF_008728515.1. Lineage (NCBI taxonomy): Eukaryota > Metazoa > Chordata > Mammalia > Primates > Cercopithecidae > Papio > Papio anubis. The sequence continues at coordinate 90,765,929 of NC_044980.1, read as the reverse complement.
TTTGGTCTTTTACATAATCCCATACTTCTTACCAGGCTTTGTTCATTTCTTTTTGCTTCTTTTTCTTTTGGTTTCTCTTCGCTTCATTTCATTCATTTGATCCTCAATGCGGCTGATGCTCTTTCTTCAGTTGATGGTGGTCAGGTTACTGGGCTTGTGCATTTATCCGCGTATTTCTCGTGTCACTTTTCATCTCTTTCATTTAGTTTATGACTTCCTTCTGCATTAATTACTCTAGCCGTCAATTCTTCACTTTTTTCAGATTTTTTAGTTTCTTTCGCTGGGTCACGTGAATTCCTCCTTTAGCTCTAAAATTTGATGGATGGCCTTCTTCTCTCATCTCGTCAAAGTCATTTTTCCGTCCAGCTTTGATCCAGTTGCTGGCGATGAACTCTTGACTCTTGCCGAGGTGGCGCTGCTTATTTTGGATTTCAAGCTTTTTCTGCCCTGCTTTTTCCCCATCTTTGTGGACACAACTGCCTCTGGTCTTTGATGGTGGTGATGTACTGGTGGGGTTTTGGTGTAGGTCCTTCCTGTTTGATAGTTTTCCTTCCCAACAGTCCAGGACCCTCAGCTGTAGGTCTGTTGAAGTGCTTGGGAGTCCACTCCAGACCCTGTTTGCCTGGGTATCAGCAGCAGAGGCTGCAGAAGATAGAATATTTCTGAACGGAGTGTACCTGTCTGATTCTTGCTTTGGGAAGCTCCTCTCAGGGAATTGCTCTCCCACCCTGTGAGGTGTGGGGTGTCAGACTGCCCTAGTGGGGATGTCTCCCAGTTAGGCTACTCAGGGCTCAGGGACCCACTTGAGCAGGCAGTCTGTCGATTCTCAGATCTCAGCACTAAGTGTTGGGAGATCCACTGCTCTCTTCAAAGCTGTCAGACAGGAGTCGTTTGCGTCTGCAGAGTGCCTGCTGCTTTGTTGTTGTTGTTGTTGTTGTTGTGTAGCTGTGCCCTGTCCCCAGGGTGGAGTCTACAGAGACAGGCAGTTTCCTTGAGAGCTGCTGTGAGCTCCACCCAGTTGGAGCTTCCCAGTGGCTTTGTTTACCCTGTAAGCCTCAGCAATGGCCCGAGCCCTCCCCAACCTGTGCTGCCTTGCCGGTAGATCTGAACTGCTGTGCTAGCAATGAGGGAGGCTCCGTGGGCGTGGGACCCTCCCGGCCAGGTGTGGGATATGATCTCCTGGGTGTGCCCTGTTTGCTTAAAAGCGCCAATATTGGGGTGGGAGTTACCCGATTTTTTCCAGGTGTTGTCCTCAGTTCCCTGGCTACAGGAAAGGGATTCCTTCCCCTTGCGCTTCCCAGGTGGCGATGCCTCGCCCTGCTTCCTTCGCTGGTCGGGCTGCAGCAGCTGACCAGCACCGATCGTCCGGCCTCCCCAGTGAGATGAACCCAGTACCTCAGTTGAAAATGCAGAAATCACCGGTCTTCTGTGTGGCTGGCTGGGAGTTGGAGACTGGAGCTGTTCCCTATTCGGCCATCTTGCTCATGCACTCCGAGAGATTGTAAAATTTCTTTAAAGCAGTCTATTTCCTATCCTGCTTAGTGCAGAGATATACCCGTCCTCTTTCCACATATAACAACATTAATATTAGAAAGAAAATGGATAGTAGCACAAAGTAAATGCTATAAACATAACTTGGGGAGCATAGAAGAGGTCTAGGTCTTCTCTAAAAAGATGAGCATTTCACAGCTTAAAAGAAAGGAAGAGAAAAAAGCTGCAGGTGATGGAAGCCAGAGGTTAGTAAGAAAAAAATAAATAAACAAGGTGCCACCTCCAGACTAGTCCACTCCATCCACTGACTTTGCCAGAGTCTCAGGATCTGAAACAGAATCCACAGCATCAGCTACCACTGACCATGCATTGATAGAGGCAAAGAGCCATTTCAGACTTGATTCAGGTGTCCTATGGTAAAAACTTCTCACTTTGCCGACTCTCCCTCAGGTCTCTGCCCAAAGATTATCTCGGCCCCATCCAAATTATTCTGGACTACTTTTCAATAGCCCAAGATACTCATAATCCTCTTAAATGGAGGTTGGGGCCCTAGACACTGAGGAAGGTAGCAAGACTATGGAAGGGGAGCCTCCGTGTGCCTTAAGGACAGAGCGGTGAACAAATAATGAATAGGGCTCAGTCTTCAACTCCCAGTGGCGACACAGAGAACCGGTGATTTCGGCATTTCAACTGAGGTGCTGGGTTCATCTCACTGGGAGTGCCGGGAAGATCGGTGTAGTCAGCTGCAGCCCGACCAGCGAGAGCTGAAGCAGGAAGAGCATTGCCTCACCTGGGAGAGCGCAAGGGGAAGGGAATCCTTTTCTAATGGGGAACTGAGACACACAACACCTGGAGAATCGGGTAACTCCCCACCCCAATACTGCGCTTTTGAGCAAACAGGCACACCAGGAGATCATATCCCACACCACCTGGCTGGGAGGGTCCCGCAGGGCCTCACGTCATTGCTATCACAGCAGTCTGTGATCTACCGGCAAGGCAGCTTAGCGAGGGCTGGGGAGGGGCGCCACGCCATTGCTCAGGCTTAAGTAGGTAAACAAAGCTGCTGGGAAGCTCGGAGCTGGAGTGGAACTCACAGCAGCTCAAGGGAAACCTGCCTGTCTCTGTAGACTCCACCTCTGGGGGCAGGGCACAGTAAGCAATAACAAAGCAGATACCTCCTGCAGACCCAAACGACTCTGTCTGACAGCTTTGAGAAGAGCAGTGGATCTCCCAACCGCGAGGGGTTGAAGTCTGAGAAGGGACAGACTCCTGCTCAGGGTCCCTGACCCCTGAGTAGCCTAACACAGAGACATCCCCCACTAGGGGCAGTCCTGACACCCCACACCTCACAGGGTGGAGTACACCCCTGAGAGGAAGCTTCCAAAGCAAGAATCAGACAGGTACACTTGCTGTTCAGAAATATTCTATCTTCTGCAGTCTCTGCTGCTGATATGAGCAAACAGGGTCTGGAGTGGACCTCCAAAGCAATCCAACAGACCTACAGCTGAGGGGTCCTGACTGTTAGAAGGAAAACTATCAAACAGGAGGACACTGTGGCTTGTCATGCCTTGTCAAGGGAACTTGGGCAGATGAGGCCACAGATGGGGAAAAGCAGGGCAGAAAAGCTGGAAATTCAAAAAACAAGAAGCATCTCCCGGCAAAGGGCTGTAGCTCATGCGCCAACAGGATCAAAGCTGGGCCAGGAGAATGACTTTGGCGAGATGAGAGAAGAAGGCTTCCAGTCCATCAAATTTCTCAGAGCTAAAGGGAGGAATACATTGCAAAAGCATAAAGAAACTAAAAATCTTGAAAAAAAGTGGAAGAATTGGCCGGCTAAGACTAATTAGTAAGAGAAGAATATAAACAGAATGAAAGAGATGAAAAGCATGAACCCCAGAGAGCATGACAAATGCACAAGCTTCAGTAGCCGACTCGATCAACTGGAAGAAAAGAGTATGTGATTGAGGATCAAATGAATGAAATGAAGCGAGAGAGAAACCAAAAAGAAAAAAAGCAAAAAGAAATGAACAAAGCCTGCAAGTATGGGATTATGTAAAAAGACAAATCTACGTCTGATTAGGGTGCCTGAAAGTGAGGGGAAAATGGAACTAAGTTGAAAACACTCTTCAGGATATCATCCAGGAGAACTGGCCTAGTAGGGCAGGCCAACATTCAAATCAGGAAATACAGAGAGCGCCCGGAAATGCTCTCGAAGAACGCTCAGACACATAATTGCCAGATTCTGCAAAGAAGTTGAAAATGAAGGAAAAAATCTTAAGGGCAGCCAGAGAGAAGGTCGGGTTACCTAGGGAAGCCCATCAGACTCACGTAGATCTCAGCAGAAACTCCTACAAGCCAAGAGAGGTGAGGGGCCAATGTTCAGCATTCTTAAAAAGAATTTTAAACCCAGAATTTCATATCCAGCCAAACTAAGTTTCATAAATTGAAGGAGAAATAAAATCCTAACACAGATAAGCAAATGCTTGATTTTGTCACCACTAGGCCTGCCTTACAAGAGACCCTGAAGGAAGTACCTTATGGAAGGAACAGCCAGTACCAGCCATCTCAAAACATATGCCAAAATGTAAGAATACATCGAGGCTAGGAAGAAGCTATATCAAGCTGTGAGCAAAATAACCAGTTAATATCATAATGGCAGGATCAAGTTCACACATAACAATCTTAACCTTAAATGTAAATGGACTAAATGCTCCAATTAAGAGACACAGACTGGCAAACTGGATAAAGAGTCCAAGACCCATCAGTCTGCTGTATTCAGGGAGACCCATCTCACGCAGGGAACTATACATAGGCTCAAAATAAAGGGATGGAGGAGAAGATTTACCAAGCAAATGGAGAACAAAAAAGCGGGGGTTGCAATACTAGTCTCTGATAAAACAAGGGGCACTTTGACATAAAAATCAAAAAAGAGACAAAGGCCATTACATAATGGTAGGATCAATTCAACAGGAAGAGCTAACTATCCACAAATATATATGCACCCAATACAGGAGGCACCCAGATTCATAAAACAGAGTCCTTAGAGACTTACAAAGAGACAGACTCCCATACAAATAATAATGGGAGACTTCCGGCACTCCTATCAACTTATTAGACAGATCAGCAGAGACAGAAAGTTAACAAGGATATCAGGAATTGAACTCATCTCTGCAGCAGCAGACTAATGTTTATCTAGAACTCTCCACCCAAATCATAGAATACTTACACATTCTTCTCAGCACCACATCATTACTTATTCCAAAATTGACCCGCGTGGTGGAAGTAAAGCACTCCTCAACAAATGTACAAGAACAGGAGTAATACAAACTGTCTCTCGTTACATTCTGCAATCAAACTAGAACTCAGGACTAAGAAACTCGAAATCAAAACCGCTCGCTTCATGGAAACTGAACAACCTGCTCTGAACTGCTAGATTACATATGAAATGAAGCGAAATAAAGATGTTCTTTGAAACCAATGAGAACAAAGATACAACATACCAAGAATCTCTGGGACACATTTAAACAGTGTTATAGGAAATTCATAACACTAAATGCCCACAAAGAGAAACAGGAAAGATCAAAATTGACACTCTAACATCATAATTAAAAGAACTAGAGAAGCAAGAGCAAACACATTCAGCTAGCAGAAGGCTAGAAATAACTAAGATCAGAGCAGAACTGAAGGAGATAGAGACACAAAAAACCCTCAAAAATCAATGAACCAGGGTTAGTTTTGAAAAGATCAACAAAAGAATTGACAGACCACTAACAAGACAATAATAAAGAAGAAAAGAGAGAAAGAGATAGTAAATATGAAATTAAAAAATAGTGAGGATATACCACCGACCCACAGAAATACAAACTACATCAAGAGAATACTATAAACACCTCTCATATGAAATAAACTGGAAATCTAGAAGAAATGGATAATTTCCTGGACACTTACACTCTTCAAGACTAAACCAGGAAGAAGTTGAATCCCTGAATAGACCAATAGCAGGCTCTGAAATTGAGGCAGTTATTAGCCTACCAACAAAAGGCCGGGACAGGTAGTTCACAGCTGAATTCTACCAGAGGTACAAGGAGGAGTTAGTACGGCATTCCTTCTGAAACTGTTCAATCAATAGAAAAGAGAATCCTCCCTAACTCATTTTATGAGGCCAACATCATCCTGATACCAAAGCCTGGCAGAGATACAACAAAAAGAAATTTTAGACCAATATCCTGATGAACATCGATGCAAAAATCCTCAATAAAATACTGGCAAACCCGGATTCAACTTACATCAAAAAGCTTATCCACCATGATCAAGTGGGCTTCATCCCTGGGATGCAAGGCTACAGTTCAACATTCACCAAATCAATAAACATAATCCAGCATATAAACAGAGACCAAAGACAAGAACCACATGGTTATCTCAATAGATGCAGAAAAGGAACGACAAATTCAACAGCCCTTCATGCTAAAAGCGGCTCAATAAATTAGGTGACGAATGGGTACCTCAAAATAATGAGCTATTTATGACAAACCCACAGCCAATATCATACTGAATGGGCAGCTGGAAGAAATTCCTTTGAAAACTAGCACAAGACGAGGATTTTCTCTCACCCTCTATTCAACATAGTGTTGGAAGTTCTGGCTAGGGCAATTAGGCAAAGAAAGGAATCAGGAGAATTCCAGTTGGGAAAGAAAGAAGTCAAATTGTCCCTGTTTGCGAATGACAGCGCGGTGTATATTTAGAAACCCCATTATCTCAGCCCAAAATCTCCTTAAGCTGATAAGCAACTTCAGCAAAGTCTCAGGATACAAAATTAATGTGCAAAAATCACAAGCATTCTTATACACCAGTAACGAGGCAAGCAGAGGCAAATCATGAATGAACTTCCATTCTAGTGCTTCAAAGAAGATCAAGCCTAGAATCCAACTTACAAGGGATGTAAAGGACCTCTTCAAGGAGAACTACAAACCACTGCTCAGTGAAATAAAAGAGGGACACAAATGGAAGAACATACCATGCTCATGGATGGGAAGAGAATCAATAGCCGTGAAAATGGCCACTGCCCAAGGTAATTTATAGATTCAATGCCATCCCCATCAAGCTACCAATGAGTTTCTTCACAGAATTGGAAAAAACTGCTTTAAAGTTCATATGGAACCAAAAAGAGCCGCATCTCAAGACAATCCTAAGTCAAAAGAACAAAGCTGGAGGCATCCGCTACCTGACTTCAAACTGCTATACTACACAAGGCTACAATGAAGTAGCAAAACAGCATGGTACTGGGTACCAAAACAGAGATATAGATAATGGAGACAGAACAGGATCCTCAGAAATATTACCACACATCTACAGCCATCTGATCTTTGACAAACCTGAGAGAAACAAAATGGGGAAAAGGATTCCCTATTTAATAAATGGTGCTGGGAAAAGTGTGGCTAGCCACATAAGTAGAAAGCTGAAATGGATCCTTTCCTTACTCCTTGAAAATTAATTCCAAGATAGTTAGAGACTTAAATGTTAGACCTAATACCATAAAAATCCTAGAGGAAAACCTAAATTGAGTACCATTCAGGACATAGAGGCATGGGCAGACTTCATGTCTAAAACACCAAAAAGCAGCGACAGCAAAAGCCAAAATTGACAAATGGGATCTCATTAAACTAAAGAGCTTCTGCACAGCAAAAGAAATTTTATCAGAGTGAACAGAGCCTTCAGAATGGGAGAAAATTTTTGCAATCTACTCATCATCTGACAAAGGGCTAATATCCAGAACCTACAAAGAACTCAAACAAATTTGAAAAACAACAACCCCATCAAAAAGTGGGCAAAGGATGAATAGACATTTCTCAAAGACATTCATACAGCCAACAAACACATGAAAAATGCTCATCATCACTGGCCATCAAAATGCAAATCAAAACCACAATGAGATACCATCTCACACCAGTTAGAATGGCGATCATTAAAAAGTCCAGGAAACAACAGGTGCTGGAGGATGTGGAGAAATAGGAACACTTGTTGGTGGGATTGTAAACTAGTTCAACCATTATGGGGAAAACAGTATGGCGATTCCTCAAGGATCTAGAACTAAGTACCATATGACCCAGCCATCCATTACTGGGTATATACCAAAAGTTATAAATTATGCTGCCTAAAGACACATGCATTATGTTTATTGCAGCACTATTCTAATAGCAAAGACTTGGAATCAGCAAATGTCCATCAGTGACAGATTGGATTAGAAAATGTGGCACATATACACCATGCAGGCCTTATGCAGCCATAAAAAGGATGAGTTTGTGTCCTTTGTAGGGACATGGATGCAGCTGGAATCCATCATTCTTAAACAAACTATCACAAGAACAGAAAACCAAACACACGCATGTTCTCACTCATAGGTGGGAACTGAACAATGAGATCACTTGGACTCGGGAAGGGAACATCACACACCAGGGCCTATCATGGGAGGGGAGGGGAGGATTACATTGGGAGTTATACCTGATGTAAATGACGGAGTTGATGGGTGCAGCACACCAACAAGGCACACAAAGTATACATATGTAACAAACCTGCACGTTATGCACATGTACCCTACAACTTGCATTATAATAATAATAAATTAATTAAAAAAAAAAAAAAAAAAAAAAAAGAGGACAGAACGAACTTAATTTCCCCAGAGCTAGGACAAACATGGAGGAGAGGCATTCAGTATAGAGGTGTAAGTGGCATAAAAGACAGAAACAAGAAACCAGGTTCTCATTTCTACTTCGAGGGACTTAAATCTAGTCCTCTGGATTTTTCCTTTCTTTTGTCTCTCTTTTCACTCCTTCTCCTTAGTTGGAAGCACATTGGCAGAGTAATCAAAATCAATGTTGTTTTTTTCCCCCAAGTATTTCAAGGTTTCTACACAGGTGATCGATATAGAAAATACTGCAATCTTCAACTGTAGATTTCTCAAGGATAAATTTCTGACAGTTGTCAATCAAGTGGTGGGGATTTGAATTCAGTACAACAAAAATTTCCAAGAGTGCTAGATAAAAATGGCATTTTGTAGCAATTAGCATCTCTCACTGAAAGATCTCAAGTACTCACTAGAAGATAATTACTATCTCATATTCAAATCCCCACTGGTGTGAAGATGAAAATGATTTCATGATTGGGCAACTGATTGTTTTGTTTTGTCTTGGGAAATAAAAAAGTGTGTTACTTTCTGAGATCTAACACAGAACACCTGTTTCCTACCAAGCAGAGACTGGTAAAAAGTGCCTTCTGTAAGAACTTGGTACTTTTATTTCATAATCTATAATTTATATTGAGAAATAGAAGAATAAACATTTTATATTTAATATTATTATTCTGCCAATCTTGAAAAATTTGAATCTTTATAAAGAAATAGGCATATAGGAACTGGAATAGTTTTATTCCATAATTTTAATTTTTTACTCAAGAAATACAAAAAATATGTAATTACAGATATTAGCATATTTCTCTACCTAAATGCTCAGACATTTCTTTGTATCACATACAAATACATCCACACCAATACCTACATAGTTATCTATTCAATTTTTTTTTTAATTCCATTATACTACATGCCTAAAACTAGTCTAGGCACTGGGAATACTGTGAACAACCCCCAAAAAATTCCTGATAACACAAATTTTATGTATTTTTAAGTAAATACTCATGAAGCTTTGTACATTATTCTATTAAACAAACAATAAACTTCAAGAATGACAAGAAAGATGTCTCCTCTGTTGATATAAATTTTCTTTAAATTGGTATATTTATAGTAATTGTTATACTATAACAATTATAGTTGTGCTCATATTTAATGGTATACATAATCATGGTCTTAATGGGATTTAAGCATATATAGGAGGTAGCTTACTCAAAAGGCTGAGACGAATATTTACTTTGTACATAAAAGTAATACCTAGTGTTCTCATTTGGGTCATTCACTATTTAAACTTCAAATTTTCAGTGACCCCATATATTTGCATACTCTTTGTTTCATTATAATATATACACCACACCCAAAAGCATGCACGCACACACACACATACACACAGATTTCCTGATCTTTCTTACCAGTGTAGTTTGAGTGTAGGAAGGCTCCTATTATTTCCTTTAATATATACCTCTTCATAAATTTATTAGAGAGTTTTGGCAGCACCTACTAATTCTGAGCTCTGTTTCCCTGGTTGTTGAAATGCATCAAACCACAGATCACTGAGCTATGACTGGCTTTCTCTTTTTTAATTTTTATTTCAATATTTTTGGGGGTACATGTGGTTTTTGGTTCCATGGATATGTCATTTTTGTTAACTTTTAAGTTCAGGGGTAAAAGTGCAAATTTGTTACGTAGGTAAATGTGTGTCATGGGGTTTGTTGTACAGATTATTTCATCACCCATATATTAAACCTGGTACCCATTAATTGTTATACCTGATCCTCTCCCTCCTCCCACTTTCCGTCCTTTCAAAAGGCCCCAGTGGGTGTTGTTCTCTTCTATGTGTCCATGTATTCTCATCATTTAGCTCCCACTTTTAAGTGACAGCAAGAAGTATTTGGTTTTCTGTTTCCACATTACTTTGCTAAAGATAATGGCCTCCAGCTCCATGCATGACCCTGCAAAGGGCATGATCTCATTCTTTTTTATGGTGAAATAATATTCCATGGTGTATATGTACCACATTTTCTTTATCCAGTCTACTATCGATGGACATTAAAGTTGATTCCATGTCCTTGCTATTGTGAGTAGTGCAGCAATGGACATATGCCTACATGTCCTACATAATAAATTATATTCCTCTGGGTATATATGCAGCAATGGAATTGCTGGGTCAAACGGTATTTCTGTCTTTAGGACTTTGAGGAATCGCCACACTGTCTTCCACAATGGTTCAACTAATTTACACTTCCACCAACAGTATAGAAGCATTCCTTTTCCTCCACAATCTCACCAGTATCTATTGTTTTTTGACTTTTTAACAGTAGCCATTCTGACTGATGTGAGATGGTATCTCACTGTAGTTTTGATTTGCATTTTTCTAACGATCAGTGATGTTGAGCTTTTTTTCATATGATTGTTGGTCGCATATATGTCTTCTTTTGACAAATGCCTGTTCATATCATTTGCTAACTTTGTAATTAGACTGTTTTTTTCTTGAAAATTTGTTTAAGTTCCTTATAGATGCTGGATATTAGACCTTTGTTGGATGCATAGTTTGCAAAAAATGTTCTTCCATTTTGTAGGTTGTCTGTTTACTCTGTTGATAGTTTCTTTCACTGTGTAGAAGCTCTTTAGTGTAATTAGATTCTAATAGTCAATTTTTGTTTTTGTTGCAATTGCTTTTGGTGTCTTTTCATGAAATCTTTGCCCTGCCCATGTCTTGAATGACATTGGCTAGGTTGTCTTCTAGGATTTGTATAGTTTTTGGTTTTACATGTAAGTCTTTAATCCATCTTGAGTTAATTTCTGTGTAAGGTGTAGGAAGGGATCCAGTTTCAATCTTCTGCATATGGCTAGCCAGTTCTCCCAGCCACGTTTGTTGAATAGGGAATCCTTTCCCCATTGCTTGTTTTTGTCAGCTTTGTTGATGATCAGGTAATTGTAGGTGTGTTGTTTTGTTTCTGAGTTCTCTATTCTGTTGCATTGGTCTGTGTGTCTTTTCTAGTACTAGTACCATGCTGTTTTGGTAACTGTAGCCCTATAATATAGTTTGAAGTCAGGTAGTGTGATGCCTACAGCTGTATTAATTTTGCTTAGGATTACCTTGGCTATTTGGGTTCTATTTGGGTTCCACATGAATTTTAAAATATTTTTTTCAGTTCTGTAAATAACGTCAATGATAGTGTAATGGGAATAGCATTGAAGCTATAAATTGCTTTGGGAAATATGGTCATTTTACCAATATTGATTATTCCTATGCATCAGCATGACATGTCTTTCCATTAGTTTGTGTTATCTCCAGATTTTTAGGTAGCGGTTTGTAGTTCTCTTTGTAGAGATTTTTTACCTCCCCAGTTGGCTGTAATCCTAGGTATTTTATTCTTTCTGTGGCAATTATAAATGGGAGTTCGTTCGTGACTTGGCTTTGGCTAGACTGTTGTTGGTGTGTAGAAATGTTAGTGATTTTTGCACATTGATTTTGTATGCTGAGACTTCACTGAAGTTTTTTTATCAGCTTAAGAAGCTTTTGGGCTAAGATGATGGGGTTTTCTAGATGTAGGATCACATCATCTGCAAACAGGTATTGTTTGATTTCCTCTCTTTTTATGTGAATGACTTTTATTTCTTTATCTTGCTGGATTTCCCCAGCTAGGACTTCCAGTATTATGTTGAAAAAAGGGGATGAGAGAGGGCATCCATGTCTTATGCTGGTTGTCAAGGGAAATACTTCCAGCTTTTGCCTATTCAGTATGATGTTGGCTGTGGGTTTGCCATAGGTGGGTCTTACTATTTTGAGGTATGTTCCTTCAATACCTAGTTTATTGAGAGTTTTTTTTTTAACATGAAGTAATGTTGAATTTTATTGAAAGCCTTTTCTGTGTCTCTCGACAGAATATGTGGTTTTTGTCTTTAGTCTATTTATGTATGAATCACATTTATTGAGTTGTGCATGTTGAACCAACCTTGTATCCCAGGGATGAAGCCTACTTGATCATGGTGGATTAGTTTTTTGGTGTGCTTCTGAATTTGGTTTGTCAGTATTTTGTTAAGGATTTTTGCATGGATGTCATCAAGGACATTGGTCTAAAGTTTTCTTTTTTGTTTGTGTCTCTGCCAGGTTTTGGTATCAGGATGATGCTGGCCTCATAAAATGAATTAGGGAGGAGTCCTTCCTTTTCAATTTTTTAGAATAATTTCAGTAGGAATGGAACTAGCTCTTCTTTGTACATCTGGTAGAATTCAGCTGTGAATCTGTCTGGTCCTCGGGTTTTTTTTTTTTTTTTTTTTTTTTTTTTTTTTTTTTTTTTTTGATCAGTAGGTTATTTATTATGGCCTCAATTTCAGAACTTAATATTGGTCCATTAAGGGATTCAGTTTCTTCCTGATTTAGTCTTGGGAGGGTGTATGTGTCTAGGAATTTATCTATTTCTTCTAGATTTTCTAGCTTATGGGCATAGAGTTGCTCATAATATTCTCTAGTGGTTATTTGTATTTCTGTGGGGTCACAGGTAATATCTTCCTTATCATTTCTGATTGTGTATATTTGAATATTCTCTCTTTTCTTTATTTCTCTAGCTTGTGTTCCATCTATTTTATTAATTTTTTTCAAAAAACTAGCTCCTGGGCTCGTTGATCTTTTGAATGGTTTCTCGTGTCTCTATATCCTTCAGTTCAGCTCTGATTTCGGTTATTTCATGTCTTCTGCTAGCTTTGAATTTGTTTGCTTTTGGTTCTTTAGTTCTTTTAGTTGTGATGTTAGGTTGTTAGCTTGAGATCTTTCTAATTTTTTATTTGGGCATTTAGAGCTATATATTTCCTTCTTATCACTGCCTTAGCTGTGTCCCAGAAATTTTGGTATCTTGTATCTTTCTATTAGTTTCAAAGAACTTCTTGATTTCTGCCATAATTTCATTATATACCAAAAAGTCATTCAGTAGCAGGTTTTTCAATTTCCATGCAATTGTATCATTTTGAGTGAATTTCTTAGTCTTGAGTTCTAATTTGATTGCTCTGTGTTCCGAGAGACTGTTTGTTTTTATTTCAGTTCTTTCGTATTTGCTGATAAGTGTTTTACTTCTGACTATATGATTGATTTTAGAGTAAATTCCATGTGGCTATAAGAAGAATGTATATTCTGTTGTTTGGGGGTGGAGTGTTCTGTAGATGTCTATCAGGTCCATTTGATCCAGTGCTGAGTTCAGGTCCTAAATATCTTTGTTAATTTTTTATCTCAATGGTCTAATATTGTCAGTGTGGTATTAAAGTCTCCCACTATTATTGTGTGGGAGTCTAAGTCTCTTTCAAGTCTCTAAGAACTTGCTTTATGAATATAAGTGCTCCTGTGTTGGGTGCAAGTATATTTAGGATAATGAGATCTTGTTGAATTGAACACTTTACCATTATGTAATTCCCTTCTTTGTCTTTTTTTTTTTTTTTTTTTTATCTTTGTTGGTTTAAAGTCTGTTTTTTTCAGAAACTAGGATTGAAACCCTTGTGTTTTTCTGTTTTCCATCTGCTCAGTAGATTTTCCTCCATTTCTTTATTTTGAGCCTATGTGTGTCACTGCATGTGAGATGGGTCTCTTGAAGACATATACCAGTATGTCTTGGTTCTTTATCCAGTTTCTCACTCTGTGTCTTTTAATTGGGACATTTAGCCCATTTACATTTAAGATTAGTATTGATATGTGTGGATATAATCCTGTCATTATGATGTGAGCTGGTTAGTTTGCAGACTTGTTTATGTGATTGGTTTATACTGTCACTGCTCCGTGTGCTTCATTGTGTTTTTGTAGTGGTTGGTAATGGTCTTCCTTTTCATATTTAGTGGTTCTTTCTGGAGCTCTTGTAAGACAGGCCAGGTGGCAACAAATTCCCTCAGCATTTGCTTCTCTGAAAATGATCTTATTTCGTCTTTGCTTATGAAGCTTAACTTGGTCAGATATGAAATTCTGGGTTGGAATTTGTTTTCTTTAAGAATGTTGAATATTGGTCCACAATCTTTTCTGGCTTGCAGGGTTTCTGTTCAGAGATCCACTGTTAGTCTGATGGGCTTCTCTTTGTGGGTGACCTGACCTTTCTCTCTAGCTGCCTTTAACATTTCTTCTTTCATTTCAACCTTGGAGAATCTGAGGATTATGTGTCTTGGGCATGAGCTTCTTGTGAAATATCCACTGTGATTCTCTGCATTTCCTGAATTTGAACGTTGGCCTTTCTGGCCAGGCTGAGGAAGTTCTCATAAATGGTATCTTGAAATATGTTTTCCAAATTTGTTCCATTCTCCCATCTCTTTCAGGTACATCAGTCATTCATAGATTCAGTTTCTTTATGTAATCCCATATTTCTCAGAGGTTTTGTTCATTCGTTTTCAATATTTTTTCTCTATTCTTGTATGCCTGTCTTATTTCAGAAAGGCAGTCTTCAAGCTCTGAGAATCTTTCCTTTGCTTGATCTATTCTGCTACTAATACTTGTGATTACAATATAAAATTCTCATAGTTGTTTTCAGCTCTATCAGTTTAACTTCATTCTTCTTTATACTGGCTATTTTCTCTGTCAGCTCCTGAAATGTTTTATCGTGATATTTAGTTTCTTTGCATTGGGTTACAATGGACCTCTTTAACTCAGTGACTCAGTGATCATGAATTCCACTTCTGTCATTTCAACCATCTCAACCTCAGCCCAGTTCTGAACCCTTGCTGGAGAGATGATGTGGTCATTTGGAGGAAAGAGGGCACTCTTGCTCTGAGTTTTCAGCATTCTTGCGCTGATTCTTTCTCATCTTTGTGGGCTTATCTACCTTCAAACTTTAAGGTTGCTGGCCTTTGGGTGGGTTTTTTTGTTTGTTTGTTTGTTTGTTTTAAACTGGCCACTTTTCCACAGGGCTTCTGTGTTTTGTGTGGGTCTGCTCTAGTCCCTAGTCACCTCAGATATTCCAGTACATGAAGGTATTGCCAGTGAAGGCTATGAAACAGCAAAAATGGCAGCCTGCCCTTTCCTCGGGGAGCTCCATCCCAGGGAGGTACAGACTTGTTACTGGCCTGAATGCAGGCCCGTAGGAGGTGGCTGGAAACCCCAGCTGGGAGGTCTCACTCAGTCAGGAGGCACAGGACCGGGGGATCTACTTAAATAATCAGTCTGGCCATGTTTTTGTACAGCAGCTGTGTTGTGCTGGGGTACTGCTTCTGCTCCTGGTCAGCTTGGGCTCCCCAAAGCCTGGAGGCTGGAATGGCTGAGTCACCCAAGCAGCACAGATGGTGGTCCACCTCTCCTTCTGGGTGCTCTGTCACCGAAAGTTTTCAGTTCTCTGTTGGCCAGAGAAAACTGGCAGGGTTGGCAGGAAGCCCCAGCTGGAAACTTTCACTAAGTAAGGAGGAATGAAATAGAGGACCCACGTAAAGAGGCAGTCTGGTTATGCTTTCATAGAGCAGCTGTGCTGTGCTGGAGTACCGCTTCTGTCGTGGTTGGCTTGGGGTCTCTGAAGCCTGCAGGCTGGAACATCTAAGCAGACTCCTTCCTCTAGGAACTCTGTCAGGAGAGAATTCAAGTCTCTGATCAGCCAGAGAACACCAGTGGGGGTGTCTGGAGGCCACAGTTGGGAGATTTTGCCTAGTAAGGAGGAACTGATCAGGAATGTGCTTACAGAAGCAGTCTGGCCACATTTTGGTAGAGCAGCTGTGCTGTGCTGGGGGGCCCTTCTGCCCCCACTTAGTCTGGACTCTCCAAAGCTCACAGACTGGAATGGCTGAGTCATCCATATAGCAAAGATGGCAGCTTATCCCTCCTCCTGAGAACTCTTTCTCAGGGAGGCACAATACTGTTGCCAGTGGCTGGCTGGAATTCCAAGCCAGTGGGTCTTATCCTGTAAGGTGCCATGGACGTGGGGCCTGCAGACCATTGCTGCTTGGCCCCTAAGAGTCAGTCTCTTTCCTAGGGGTATATAAAAAGGTCCAACCTCCCATCTTGCCAAAGTTGCAGCTACTTTTGCTGGGAAGCTCAGAGCCAGAGTATGTAAAGCTCCTGGAACTCTGCACATGCCTGAGTGGCTGCTCTGCCAAGACTCCACATAGCTTTGTATGTTAGACTGAACGCCCCGGTGAAGTGGGTTCATGAGGGGATCTCCTGACCTGAGGGACTGCAAAGATCCATGGAAGAAGCCTGCTTTCCCAGGGATGCACATTCACTCACCACTTCCCTGGGAGGGGGAGGTTCCCTTGGCTCTGTGTCCCTCCCAGGAGGGCTATCATTTTGACTTGCTTTTCTTCATTCTCTTTGGGTTCAGTTGTTTCCTTTAATAGTCCCAATGCAAGTACCTGGATGTTTCAGTTGAAGGTGCTGTATTAACTCACTGCTTTCATTCCTTTCTCTGAGAGACATGCACCATAACTGCTTCTAGTTGGCCATCATGGCCACTCGCAATAAATACTTGAATGGTGATTTCTGACAGTTTAGTCCACCTGTCACCCAAGAAGTGTACACTGTACCCAATGTACAGTCTTTTATCCCTCACCCCCTCCCAACATTTCCCCTCAAGTCCCCAAAGTCCAGTATATTATTCTTATGCCTTTGTTTCCTCATAGCTTAGTTCCTACTTACAAGTGAGTACATACAATACTTGTTTCTCCATTCTAAGTTACTTCACTTAGAATAATGGCCTCCAGCTGCATCCAAGTTGCTGCAAAAGACATTATTGCATTCATTTTTATGGCTGAGTAGTATTCCATGGTAACTGTATAGCACATTTTCTTTATCCATTTGTTAGTTGATCGGCACTTAAGTGGGTTCCATATCTTTGCATTGTGCTGCTAAAAACAGGTGTGTGCATGCATCTTTTTCATATAATGACTTCTTTTCCTTTGGGTAAATACCTAATAGTGGGATTGCTGGATTGAATGCTAATTCTTTTAATTCTTTAAGGAATCTCCATACTGTTTTCTATAGCTGTTGTACTATAATTTACATTCCCATCAGCAACGTAAAGTGTTCTCTTTTCACTAAATCCATGCCAACATCTATCATTTTTTGACTTTTTAAATTATAGCAATTCTTCCAGGAGTGAGGTGTATCTCATTATATCATTATGGCTTTAATTTGTATTTCCCTGATGATTAGTGATATTGAGAATTTTTTCACATGATTGTTGGTCATTTGTATATCTTCTTTTGAGATTTCTTCTATTCATGTCCTTTGCCTGCTTTTTCATGAGATTATTTGTTTTCTACTTGCTGATTTAAGTTCCTTGTAGATTCTGGATATTAGTCCTTTGTCGGATGCATACTTTGCAAATATTTTCTCTCATTCTGTGGGTTTTGTGTTTACTATGCTGATTACTTCCTTTGCTATGCATAAGCTTTTGAGTTTAATTAGGTCTCATGCACTTTTTTTGTTGTTTTTGCATTTGCTTTGGGGGTCTTAGTCATGAAATCCTTGCCAAGTCAATGTCTAGAAAAGTTTTTCCAATGTTATCTTCTAGAATTTTTATGGCTTCAGGCCTTAGATTTAAGTCTTTGATCCATCTTTATTTGATTTTTGTATGGGTGAGAGATTACAATACAGTTTTCTTCCTCAACATGTGGCTTGCTAATTTTCCCAACACTATTTATTGAATAGGGCGTCCTTTCTCCAATTTACATTTTTGTTTACTTTGTCAAAGATCAGTTGACTGGAAACATTTGGCTTTATTTCTGGACTTTGTATTCTGTTCCATTGGTCTATGTGCCTACTTTTATGCTAGTGACACGCTGTTTGTGTAACTATGGCCTTGTAGTACAATTTGAAGTCAGGTAATGTGATGCCTTCAGATTTGTTCTTTTTACTTAGTATTGCTATGCAGACTCTGTTTTGGTTCCATATGAATTTTAGGATTGTTTTTCCTAGTTCTGTGAAGAATGCTCATGGTATTTTGATGAGAATTGCATTGAATCTGTAGGTTGCTTTAGGCAGTGTGGTCATTTTATACAATATTGATTCTCTCTATCAATGAGCATCGATGTTTCCATTTGTTTGTGTCATTTATGATTTCTTTTAGCAGTGTTTTGTAGTTTTCCTTGTAGAGATCTTTCACCTCCTTGATTAAGTATATTCCTCAGTATTTTATTGATTGATTGATTTTTGGAGCTGTCGTAAAGGGATTGAGTTCTTTATTTGATTTTCAGTTCTGTTGTTGTTCACATATAGCAGTGCTACTGATTTGTGTACATTGACTGTGTATGCTGAGACTATTGAATTTGTTTATCAGATCTAGGATCTTTTTGGATGAATCTTCAGGTTACACAATCATATTATCTGCGAATAGTGACAGTTTGACTTCATCTTTTCCTGTTTGGATGCCCTTTCTTTCTTTCCTTTGTCTGATTTCTCTATCTAGGACTTCCAGTACTATGTTAAATAGAAGTGGTGAAAGTGGACATCCCTGTCTTCTTCCAGTTCTCAGGGAGAACGCTTTCAACTTTTCCCCATTCAGTATGATGTTGGCTTTTAAATAATAAAAGTCATACATGGCTTTTATTACTTTGAGGTAAGTCCCTTGTATGCCTATTTTGTTTAGGGTTTTATCATAAAGGGATACTGGGGTTTATCAAATAATATTTTTGTATCAATTGAGATGGTCATATGGTTTTTGTTTTTGATTCTATTTTTGTGATGTATCACAGGTATTGACTTGTGTGTGTTAAACCATCCCTGCATCCCTTGTATGAAACCCACTTGATTACGATGTATTTTCTTTTTGGTATACTGTTGGATTCAGCAAGCTGGTGTTTTGAGAATTTTCACATCAATCTTCATCAGGAATATTGGTCTGTAGTTTTCTTTTTTTGTTATGTTCTTTCCTGGTTTTGGTATTAGGTTGATACTGGCTTCGTAGAATGATTTTAGGGAGGATTTTCTCTTTCTCTATCTTTTGAAATAGTTTCAGCAGAATTGGTACCAATTCTTCTTGGAATGTCAGATATAATTCAGCTGTGAATCCTTCTGGTCCTAGGCTTTTCCTTTTTAGGCATTTTTTAAAATTACTGGTTCAATAATACTACTTGTTATTGCTCTGCTCCAGGTTTCTATTTCTTCCTGATTTAATCTAGGGAGATTTGTATATTTTCAGGAATTTAACCATTTTCTCTAGATTTTCTAGTTTGTGCACATAAAGGTGTTCATAGTAGCCTTGAATGATCTTTTGTGTTTCTGTGGTATTGGTTGTAATATCTCCAGTTTAGTTTCTAATTGAGCTTATTTAGATCTTCTCTCTTCTTTTCTTGGTTAATCTCACTAATGGTCTGTCAATTCTGTTTATCTTTTCAAAGAACCAGCTTTTTGTCTCATATGGCTGGCTTTCATTAGCTGGCATTGGCACTATGGAGAGTGGGGTAAAAGACCTCTGGATCTCCAGCTGTGTGACATTAAGGGCAGAAGGATAGGAAAGACAGGAAAGATTAAGATTAAAAGATAGGAAAGAGAAAGGAAGAGAATTCGGACAGTTCAATGGTTCTAAATGGCTGTCTAATATTTTCCTTCTAAGAGCCAAAATGAATAATGCAAATTTGTCCTCAAGGCTTTTCATTCACATGACTTTGAACACTAAAAGAAGTCTTCTTAGCTGAGAGCTGCTGCCACACCTGTTTGACAGGATCTGAAATTCCTTCAGTGCAGTTTTCATAGATGCCAATGTCCACAATGCCAGGTGGGAAATGCAAGTAAGAGCAGCGGGGTTGGAGAAATGAAAGAGCAAAACCAGCACTTCACCAATAAAAACATATTATTGGAAGAAAGCAAAAAGAGGGCTTAAAACAGCTGTCTTAGGTGTATGGCCCTTCCTGCAAATTACTCGTTTTGGCTGATCACTTTTAGAATTAAAACAAAACAAAACAAAAACATACAGCTATGTAATATCACACTAAGTACATTAAAGTATTTTAAATTACAGACATTTTACCAAGGAAGAAATTTATATAGTTTGTCGGCCAGGTGTGGTGGCTCAAGCCTGTAATCCCAGTATTTTAGGAGGTCTAGGCAGGCAGATCACTTGAGGTCAGGAGTTTGAGACCAGCCTGGACAACATAGTGAAACTCTGTCTCTACTAAAAATACAAAAATTAGCTGGGCACGGTGGTATGTTCCTGTAATCCCAACTACTCGGGAGACTGAGGCAGAGGTGCCCAGGCAGGTGGTGGAGGTTGCAGCAAGCTGAGATGCACTTAGCCACTGCCTTCTAACCTGGGCAACAGAGCAAGACTCTGTCTCAGAAAAAAAAAAAAAAAAATATATATATATATATATATATATATATACACACACATATATATATAGTTTGTATAAAATATCTTCATTTTTAAATATTGGCACCTAATTCAAATTACATTTAAACCATTATGTACCAATATCAAAGGATACAAAACTTAAGTTAGATAAGAAGAGTAAGTTCAAGAGATCTATTGTACAACATAGTGACTGTAGTTAATAACAATGTATTGTATTTTTGAAAAATGATGAGAATAGATTTTAAGCATTCTCATTACAGAATTGCTACATAAGGTAATGCATACATTAATTTACTTGATTTAGCCATTCCACAATGTATATATATTTCAAAACATCATGTTGTACACAATAAATATATACAATGTTGTCAGTTAAAAATATGTTAAACAATAAAAATACATAAATATAGAAAATGATCAAGTAAGTTCAGTAAAAAAGATATTGTTTACCAAATATGACGCATGTTCATATGGCAAGTTGCTGTTTTATGGTCCCTGCTTTAATAATAGCTTTTAAAAAGTTATTTTAGTCAGCATTAAGTAGCTAGAAAGTGCTAAGAGATTTAATAGAGGAGAATGAATGTGTTTCACTCTGAATATAAATGACTACCATTCCTTTTCTGCATGAGGACGTATACTTAAAAGAATGAGAAGGGAATGGAGAGGATATTATTATATAGAAGAAAGGGTTACAGAGAACTGTTGAAGACTACAATAACTAATCGGTAGCTTTCACAATTCTGCAGCCAGTTCTTCGACCCTTCCTCAACTCTGTGTGGAGCAAGGAGTAAGAGCTGGTCCAGAGTGAGGTTACTTTTGTGTAGGGTGCACCCTAGCATCTTAACAGAAAGAGGTCTCACTGTATAATTACTTCATGGCATATTTTGTGTCTATAAATATTCCTGATACCAAAATATTTCACTGTGCTTTTCAACATCCAATTACATTTAAAAGAAGTTCCACCTAAAAATAATTGAAGCATGATCTTTGAGAGTTTATCTAGTCACAAGTATTTTTAAATGCTCCACAGACAACTATGAATCTCACTAAAGTTGGAAAATTATTGCCCCATAACTTCACAAAATTAAACAATGTAAAGCTCACGGGGTATAATGCAGTTGTTCCTGCTATAAAGGACTCATGAAATGGGGAAGATAGAGATAACTGAGAAAAACAAGGTGGGAAGGAGTCCCTGGGTGAGAAGAAGGACACAATGTGAAGGATCAAAGTACTTTCCCTTCTGCCACCTGCCTTCAGGTCTCCTATATGTATATATGGTCTTTTTCACAGAGTCCAAATTTCCAACCTTTATCATTGACACTGTGTTCTTTTAGCTAACCTCCTTGATTTGACACTTCAGCCTTATTTTCTCATGGTCTTTCTCACTGTAGTCAACTTCCTCTAATTAACCACCTCAATCATTCCCAACTCATCATTTTTCTAAAAAATTTAGAAACAAACATCCCATTTTAATATTCCATATCTTTATTATAGTGGTGGCTGTACAATTCCATGTGTCTGTCAAAACTCATAGAACTATATATCTAAAAGGTAAATTTTACAATATGTTTAGTATACCTAAATATATCTGACTTTAAAAATAAAGCATATTTTTTAATGTTCTATTTTCAGTCCCAGTCATTTCCTTCAGACTATATAAATAAAAGGGAGAAGAGAAGAAATATAAAAGAAGTGGGCACAAATTTGGGAAGGCTTATGGAAATAGCATACTATATGTGTGCTGTGGTATACCTTTACCAAGTTGAGTAGTTAATGTAGCTTTTATTTTAATCTCAAGTTAGGACTGTTGGCACAACCAGTAGAGTATGGCTAATAAAGCATAAATTAGGGAAAAAGTGGTAAGGATACCTTTTTACTATTTTACAGTTTGAGGTTCAAGTTTTTCCTGGATAGAAAGAAAAAAATAATCTTTTTATCATTGCCAACTTTTCCAGTGGATAAAAATTACTCTTTTTAAGTAGAGATCAACTGGAGTATGCCTCTGACAGTAGACCTTCCCTTAAGGTCTCATCAGTAGAGCTCTTAGATTGTCAAAGGATAATACAATTAGCAAAGTTTGATAAACATGCTTCCTCCTCAGAACTGTTTCATTAAGTGCTTTTCTCACTAGAATTATAATGAGAGCTGTGGAACTATAGTAACAGAGATGGGGGTAATGATTCATCAAGTTATGGAGCTCTTACAGAAGCCCAATCCCATAAATTTTCTTTAGTACACTCTCTTGGCTGAGTTTTAATTATAATAGGTCATGTTAACTTGATCAATGTTTCTAAGTCCATGGAGATACAGAGCTAAGGTATCGCCTGGAAAAAGTTTAAATCTCATTTGTGTCCACATACTCTTATGATAAATTGCTAATGAGATTTCTTAATATTATAATTATTTCTGTTGAACACTTGATAGATTTGTTTCAGTGCTTGCCACCTCTTTTCCCTCTGTGTAAGTCAATATTTTAAATCTATATTGTGCTTTTATTTCTCTTGTGCCCACATCTAATAGCAACCTTATTTATAGGTTTTCTGTCAACTGCCTTTATCTCCCAATAGCATGGCATCTATCAGAAGAGAGAAGTGATAACACTCTCACTGACTCTTAATCAAGAATTTTCCCTGTTTGGTTTCTCTTCATAATTAGTAACTCCACTCATCTATGTTTCACAATTGCATTTCAGATGATCTGGGCTAGGGTAATAGAAATACAAGGAAATGTGGCTACCCAGCTACCCAGCTAAATGGTGGCTTTGTAAACTGGAAAGTAGATAGTTTCTGATATCATACGATTTTCAAATTCTGGAAAGACTCTTCTTTTCCAAACTGGCTCCTTATTTATGAAATTTCTTTCACTGGTCACTTAACTTCATGGAACTTCAAGCTAATCATCTTTCAACTCTTGAATACTTTCCTGCACTTCTGTGCTTTAAGATCTTCCAGAAACTATAATTTCAACATTTCAGATATTTGTTGAAAAAGTTTTTAAAATCAAATAACTTTAAGGAGAAATACCATTCATTGATGCCTTAATGTGAATGAGTTTTACATTCGAAGGTAGAGTGGAATGAGGGGTAGAGAAATAGAAGATTATTTTACAGTTCAGAAAGGTTGATTTTCATCTAGGATATAAAGGCTCAGGTTAACCAGAGGTCTATTTATCTCACACTCAATCTTAACTTTAAGATTTCTATTTCTTTACTGAAAAAAGCATTTATACATAAACAACAGATAAAACCTGCAGGCTAAAGGGAAGAAGGTCCTCATGTAAGAGGCCTGGTGTAAGAAAACGGGGAGAATATGTTAACCATTCAGAAAGTTTTTGAGCGATGAAATAGTGTATGGCATAAAGATCCAGAAACAACAAACAGGATAGAATTCTTATTAAGATTGTGAATCCAATGGGTTTCCTTTTCAGATAATTCAGGTACTGTTTGAAATAAAGTTTTCAAAATTGTCCATAAAGGTTAACAAATTAGTTTTGATTTGAAATATCACAACCATTTTTTCTTGCTTTCTTGAGATTAAGGCTGAAAGAGTTTCATTGCATTTTTACTAGAAATGAGCTCTTTCAGTGTGCTCTTTTAAATGCTATTAAGGGCTACCTATGGTCTGAATAATCTATTTTTATGAGAAAAAAATAATATATGGGTAAGTTACCAGATAATGGATTTTCAGATCTCCATTAACAGCCATCTGCCAAGATTTCATGTTACTACTTTAGTGTCTATGTTTAGGGCACTGTTTAGTGAATCAGACTAAGAGGCAGCTCAGTTTCACAATCTAGGTCATGTGATCACAGCTGTGGAAGAGAGAAGTGGGCATCTGACCCATAGAGAGGTCATTTGCCACCATTTCCCTGCTAATTACATTATACATAAACTGTCTCAATTGAAAAGCTCTGATGCAGGTTTTTTTGAAATACTTGTTTGTTTCTACCTACTTTCATTGGAAGCAGCTAAATAGGAGTCCTCAAGCTGCAAATCTGAAAATTCTCTTTGATTTTCGTCTATTTCTCATCTTTCACTTCCTAACAATTGCCAAGTCAATATAATTTCATCATTACTTTCTTCTCATATTTTATCACTACTGTGTTTAAGAAACTTCCCAGTATCAATGAAAAAAAGAAATATTTTTATGTCTATATTCTTATAAATTATATATATGTTACTATCATTTCTACTACTTTTGGAGTCAGATAGGTCACTTCATCCCTCCACATATCCAGCACCCCAGACATGCTAGGAGACTCTCTGGTACCATTGTTGGTTCTTTCAAATCTTAATTCCTGCTTTTCCCTGGGCATGAAAATTCATCTCATCTTGTCTGGTTATTGACGTCATACTCATGCTTCAAGATTCAAGACTTTTCATTAAACATTTCAATGAACAACTCTGTTTCACATTCCTACTTGAGCACATTAGGCTGCGTGCCAAGTGCTGGGTGCTCACATGCATGCTTCTCTGTCAAGTCATCTCCACACTTCTACATCAGAAATAAGAGTGACTCATAAGTGGAGTTGAACAATGAGAACACATGGACACAGGGAGGGGAACATCATACACTGGGGCATGTCACGGGGGTGGAGGGACTAGGGGAGGGATAGCAGTAGGAGAAATACATAATGTAGATGACAGGTTGATGGGTGCAGCAAACCACCATGGCACGTGTAGACCTATGTAACAAACCTGCACATTCTGCACGTGTATCCCAGAACTTAAAGTATAATAATAATAATAATAATAATAATAATAATAAAGAGTGACACTGTCTGCTCCCTTCCAGCTCTCATTTCACCTCGACTTGTGTTAGAGTTACCTGTTCAAATGCTTGTCTTCTTCACTGTATTGGAAGCTCTTAACAGAATATGTTTAAGGACTACTATGATCCTTTATGTATGAAGATTCTTTTGTTGAAATAATAAAGAAATTAATGAATAATGATTAGAATGTAGGTGAATGGACTACCAATATCCAAATATAGATTAGACACTCAAGTTTACTCTGCCTACATCCCACCAAACACTGAATGATTGTAAAGTTATTAAATTAAGAATAAATTCGTTAAAACTCTGAGAATAGAAGGAAGAAGAAAATCGAACTAAGATTAAGGCACATTTCAGGAAAAAGAAACATTCCCATCGGAGGAAAATGCAGCAGAGGAAGGAAGTTGTGTGTGTGTGTGTGTGTGTGTGTGTGTATTTTAATTTTATTTGGTTTTTGCTTGTTTGTTTCTCATGACGAAATTCATGGTGTTGATAAATATAAGAAGTCAGAATAGGAGACAGAGCACAAAATGAGATGGTTGATCAAGAACTGCAATTGCATAAGCTACACAAATCAGTGACCTGAACAAGTGCAGTAGCCATATTTACCCCCTGGGCTAACACAAGAAACATACTAAGGAAATTGAGCAATTGATACGGGTGAAGCTAGAACGTTCTAAGACTGGAGAGTTATCCCTGTTTCAGTTATCTATTACTGCATGATAAAATGTTCCAAAAGTTAGCAGTTTAGCTCATAAATATATGGACCAGGATTGGGGGCACTCAGAGTTTTCCGCTGCACAAGGGTTATTCAGTCAGCTGCAGCTGGCTTGCAGCTAGGCTGGACTAGAAGGTCCCAGAAAGCTTAACTCACATTGCTTCCTCAGTGTGCCTACATGTGGCAGCCCTCTCTATACATGGCTAGCTTGGGCTTCTCGATAGCATGATGGCCTTGAAACAGTGGCTCTTTTCAGAAGGCCATTGGCTTCCAAGTGGTAAAGGCAGAGACCATAGATTTTTTAAGGCCCAGACTGGGAAGTTTTATAGAGTCACTTCTGCTATATTCTGTTGGAAAAACAGATAACAAGGAAAGCCCAGATTCCAGTAGAGGGGAAATAGACTTCATAATTAATGAGGTCAAGGTAAAGTCACACTGCAAAATAGCCTATGGGATAACAAGTATTTTGGGAACCAATTTTGGAAACACACCTTCTGCCTTCAGTCCACAAAAAATGTCCTCTCTCATGAAAAACACACTCGTCACTTTCCCCCCAAATTTCATTCTATTACATCAGACCTAGGCTTGAGGACAATTTCTTTATCTAAATTGGGTCCAGGTGCAGATAAGTTTCTTCAGGTGTTATTCTTTGGGCACAGCATCTTATCTTCAGAGATGAATGGATAAAAAACTAAAAGACATTTTTCTTGACCCACACCTAATGTATATGGGGAAAATAGAGACAGAATAACTGCAACAGCCCCTGTCATTCAAAAAAGAAGGAAAACAGGAAACTACACAGTAGTCAGTCATCCACAGCAATTTTGAAATCCACCTAGCGTATGTCGTCAACCCCTGCTGCTCTGGGGAAAATAAATGTACACTGATTAAAGTCCAGCTCTGCTCTCCAGAAGCGGGTCTCCTGGCAGTGTAGCTATACCATGTTGCTGTACCATGTTGTAAAAGACATTGCCCATATTTGCAGCTGAGTGATTTTCTCAACTTGTTTCCTATGTGTGAAAGTTTGGGGGCCCATAGGCCTCACTTCATTTTGAAATCTCTTGTCCATTTCAGTCCAAACTGGTACAGTTTCTATTAAAGATATGTGTCTTTCCTATACATCGAATTATAACCCCACTCCTTAGACAAAAGACATGTATGTGCCCCTCTGCTTCAGTTTGTGAATCAGGGTGTCATGGGACAAATCATTTCATATCCTTAGGTGCCCTTTATTCAAGCAGAGATCAAAGCAATATACCATTATTTTATTTTTTTTAAATTTCTTCACAAAGCATCTTCCAGGAAGATCTTTGACTTAATATTGACCCCAAAGCCACATTTTACAGGCAGCGTCTTGGATTTAATTTTGGCTCTGCATCCATTTCCTAATTTGGAGACTATGCCAGCTGGAGGAGCTGGGAATGAGACATAGTTTTATTTTCTAACCTGGCACATCCTAAGTTAAAAATAGTTCCTGTAAATTCTGCTTGAATATGAAACAGGTCCTTTTTTGGTTGATTTCTCTCACTTTATAATGGACAATTAAAAGAGGTCAGTTAAAGTTTCCAACATTCTCCCTGGAAACTTCATTAGCCATATTCACTCAAAGGCTAGGCTTCTTGTGGGCTGCTCTTAGCCACTATCTGAGTGTGGTAGGGATACAAGGTAGGCCCCTCCATACAGTAACAAGTACATCTAAAATTAAAGAGTTGAAACTACAACCACTGTATTTTGTTTATGATTCTTTGGATTGGGATTTGGGGCAGAGCAGTGCTTCTGCTCCATGTATTTTGGTCTGGGATCAATCTCTCAGCTGGTAACTGGGCTGGGCAAAAAGATCCAGAAAGGCTTTGTCTGCGTTTGTCATCACCATGCTTCTTCATGTAGATTTTCTTTCTTTATGTGGCTGAAGTGATTTTCTTCATGGTCATCTCAGGGTATTTAGACTTCTTTAATGGCATCTCATTTCAAAAAAAAAAAAAAAAAAAAAAAAAAAGCCTTATTAGCAAATGATATGGAAAGAAATTGCATGATCTAAACCTCAGTCTCCTGTGTTACGCGTAGTCATTTTTGTTGCATTCTCGTGACCGAAGCAGGTAACACAGCCAGCACAGATTTCTGCAGAGCGGAAATAAACTCCACATTTGATGGAGGCATGTGTGGCAAACATAAAAGTGAATTGCTCAGCTCTTCAGCAACAGGGAGAGTGATTGGTTGACATCTCCAGCTGTTGCACTCTGACCGTACCACCATAGTACACTCAAAGACCACACTTCCTGCTCTCTCAGCCAATGACTGAGAGTGGCAAGAACGCAGAGGCAGGCTCAACTTACAAGATGCAGAAATTCTTTAACTTGCTACTTTGTCCTGAGAGCTTCCCAAGAGCCTGGCATAATATTTCTAGGAACTATGCTGCCATCTGAGATGACCTATTCTGCCTTCCTTCCTTCCCTGTCTTCACAGAGGTCAGGCTTGTTTCATGGTCAGAAAACTCTTTGCACCTTATGTTCCTTCTTATCATTCCTGTTCCTCTAATGGGTGTTTTCCCCAATTAATGTTTTGCACCTCTAATCTTGGTATCTCCTTCTCAGGGGACCCAGACTAACCCAGCCTGAAAAGGTCACAACAGAGCATGTGGGATGAGACCCTGTTGTGGTTTGCACACTAAGAGAACCAAAGGGTTTACCTGAAACCTCACAGTCAACATGCCCTGCCAATACAGAGAGCGGACTATCACAGAAGAAATCAATAACAGCAGAAAAGACCCATTAATCTACCTAATTTTTCATTCATAAACATGAATAAACAGCCAAACCCCACCAGACACTTGAAGTAGATCAGCATCAGAAAGGCAAGGTCTATGATAAACAAGATAAAATACTGTTTTCCAGAGGAAGTGGAGATGAGAATTTTCATCAGAATTTTTCTTTCCTGTGTATTGTTTTTGAAAACAATTAAGGATATACTTCTATAAACTGAAAAATAAATGAAGAGAAGCAGGGATAAATATTTTGGGGGAAAAAGGTTAGATCCCTTAAGGTGGCCTAGAAGGCCTTCTGCAGGAAGGGCCTGGATTCACTTTCCAGTCCTCAACCTCAGGGCTGGTCTCCATACATCCTGGTGCATGACCCTCATTAAGAGCTTACAGTTTTCTCCAAGATCAGGGCTGTTCTGAGTCTCAATGTCTCAGCTCCTCTCTCACGGTACATGTGCTCAGATACATTATGTCTTGAAGTTGGAATTAGACAGTAAACACTACACTCACTCAACTCTGTTTCTTCTTCTTCATCTTTTCCTCTCTTCTGGATATTGCAGAAATTTCTATACAAACCAGAATTCAGGAGACCACAGTATTCATTTATATTATATAACATTTTGTCTGAGACTTTAAAAATTGAATGTCATGATAAATGTATTCTCATGAACTCAAACTGTGAAGATTCAGTCTCTTCATCAGTAATATTGGTTTTATTTTATGTGTAAAAAAGCAGATCAATGTGGCTTCACAGATATTCAGCACTTGGGTTATATTATCTTTTGTTTTTAACATTTTCTTATACTTCTTATCTCTATGGCATAAAAGTTGCCCTCCTGAATCAAGTTCCATCTACCATTTCCAGAATAGTTAATTTTTTTTCTGGTTCTTAGTAATACATTGGTTAGTTGGTTTATATTCCTAATGTTGGAAGGGAAACAATGTAAGCTTTTTATTTCTTTGACTACAAAAGGAAGTTAACTAGAGAAATGGAAATGGACAAATTATTCTAAGTCAAAAATAGGACAGTGGCTCATATTATTAGTATGACTTTAAGTCCTGTCAAATGAAAGTCTTCTCTAGGTATATATTGTAAAATGATGGACATAACATGAGGCAGTTACAGAGTGATAAGCTGGACAGCTAGAAGTATTTGAGTATTATTACTTTCCCCTTAAAAACTGGAAAAGTACCAAGATAGGCCATTAAAACAGGCAGAGTGAGAAAGAAATAAACCATTGTCTTTATAGAAATGCACATATTACTTTTATGAATATTATTTTCAAAGTTGAAAGTAAAGAATATCAAAGAAAATGAGTAAAGACCAGCTGGACTTGGCAGAAGCCTAGGGATGTGCCTTCCTTCCATCTGAGATGAGGTTCCATTCTCCAGGAACGATGGCTGTCAATCTTACCTTTCTGGCTCTTTGTGTCCATCTTTCACATGGGGTTGAGACTATAAAATCGCCCAGAATCCTTGCAGTCCACAGTTTAAGAACATTATGAAAACTCCAGTTGGGCTGGATCTTTTCCTTTCATTTATTTCAAACCTATAGTTAGATTCATGTAGGTGCCATTCGAAAATGCAGTCTATTCAACCCATACATATGAAATCAGCAGAGTGCCTCTAGCAACCACACTGCGGTAACCATACTGTCCACAACCTCAATTCAAATTCCAATGTTATGCTCAGACAAAAAGTGCTCTTCTTTTTTGCACTTAAATATAAGAGCAAACCGGTAGAGTGGGAAAGAACAGGTTTATAAGCCTAAAATATCCTCTTATTGTTCTAATTAGCATATATACATAAACATGAATTCATCTCAATGTGTGACACCTAATTTATGAGTAAAAATGCTATGTGAAAGTTCCAAATACTTATTCAAGTGAAATGTTTTACATATTGATACATTTTATTGTTTTTTACTTATTCATGTATAAGTGATTTGGAAAATGATTTGGAAAACATTCAGCATCTTAATGGAAATAAATACCAGAGTTTTGCCTACAGGGATGATTTTATATTGACAGAGAAAGAGAGAGGAAGGAAAGGGGAGAGGAGGAGGAAGGATGTGAGAGGAGGCAAGGAAATGGAAGGCAAAACTGCAGTGCCTGAAGCAAGTCTGTCATGATTCTTATTCCCACATAATTTTAAAAAGTACTAACAGTTGTGCTTTGTTATTCAATAACATAATTACTTTACAATTACCTGTATTCTAATTTTACCTCGAAAGAGTGTGTAACTAAAAGAAACAAGGGTGGCATTGGTGAAAATAACACAAAAATATACATTTTAAAAATATTAGATACATTTGAAATCAAAGAAGTGAAAATGCTTAAGAAATATGTTTATGCACCAAAATCTATGTGCATGAGAGCACATGTGAAAAATAAGGCTGTGATTCCAAGTTGTGGTTTAACATCCAGAATTTTATAAGGTTATTAAGTTGTACCACAGTATCTATTAATTACTGACCTTTGCCACAGAAACTTGGCATGAACTGTTCTCTTCAGGAAATGGATACAGCAAGAGACCCTCTGGTTTCTGTTAGATTTATACAGAATATTGAGCTGATCAAGTCATGTTTATGGTAACTGTCCAAATAAAGACTATAGAAAAATATGATAAATTGGCCTTAAAGTGGAAAGTCTGAGTGATATTGATTAAGTGGCCTGAAAATTTAATTTCAATTAAACCATTCTTAATGAACTTCCTGGCGATTAGGCAGTTCTTTGCTTTGTTTACCCTATTAGTGTAAGAAAACTAGGAAAATGCCATAATGATACAGGAAATGCCAAACATACCATAATAGAAGACATAGACTCTGGATGAGATTTTTTATATGGTATCGTTTTTCTGCTTTACATTTTTCAACAGTAAACTTGGCATCTGTCCAATACTTATGATGTTTTATGTATGTGCAAAATCATTCCATTCTCAAAAGTATCCCATGAGCCTGCCAGCATTATTATCCCTATCTTTTATATAAAAACACTGTGGCATGGAGAGGAAAACAACTTGTCACTAGTCACACAGCCTCCCAGTAGCTTTGTCCGACATATCTTTCATAACACACAAGGCCCATTCTGATGTGGTCTCTGGTATATATATAATTTTTCTGGTACATATATGTGGCCTCTGGTCTCCTCAAGAGCCAGGCTTCCCTTCTTTTAAAACCCTGCTGATCACCATGCTAAATTTCTTCAGTTCTTTGAACAAGTGATACCCTATTGGAGAATAATAAATTATTTCTGCCTTCATCTTGCAATGGTTATAATAATATTGAATAATTGTTTCCTATGAAATAATACCAGATGGATTTGTCTTTCTATATAGCAACTTTCAATTAATAGGTCAGTATTATTATGTGGTCCCCTCCTTACCATGCTGAGATATAATAGTATAAAATTAATTAAGTAGCACATATTTAGAAAAAATATAGAAAAAGGAACATTTCCATTTTCTTGAGTGAGTTGCAAATAACTCTACCAATCCAAAGTGTGAAAGAAGGCATTAACTGATATTTATCAAGCCTCTAGACATCAAAAGAAAGTTTAATGTATGGAAGAAGAATTAAAAGACTAACTAGATCTCTGGAAGCAAAATATATCCTAGCAATTCCCAGACATAATTTATCATGAGTATCATGCATGACTTATAGAAATGTTAATAGAATAAACTGATTTCTGATTGCACCAGCAAGCCTACTTATAGAATCAGATACCTTTAAATGTTTTAATATCTATGGCTGATGTATGTCAACTTCCTAGAAACAATTTCAAGTTAACAAGTATTTGTATGAAAGACCTCTATATTCTAGGATAATATGTCCAAAAAAGGCGGCCAGTACTCCGAGAAACACAATATTCAAGAATAGCTGCACATAATAATAAGTCATCACCAATATGCTACATCAATTATTTTGGCTTAACTGAGTCATCTTCCTCTATCTCCCGAAAATGAAGAGATATTGGCAGTGACTAGAATGACTCATAACCACAATAACAAATTTCACAAACATTCTCAAGAGCTTGAGCCACAATTCATAAGATAACAGCTATTAACATGTAAACCAACAGTCCCTTATAACAGAGAAGCCAGATTGTAAAAAGAAGCTGAATTATACAACATTCTACTGGTCAATACATAAATGTTTACAAGTATCACTTTGGCTGTTTAGTTAATCATTGCTTTAGTTTCAAGATGAGTCTTTCACTTTTCAATCTTGAATTAGGAAATCCTTTCATTCTCTTTTATTCTTTTCTGAAATATCCTTTTAAAATGGTTTTCCTAGTGGTTTAAATTCTGATATTTTATATATTTCTTGGGTTTGCAGTCTTAAATATTTGAAGACATTACTCTACACTTGGTCTAAGAAGTTTCCACCTAAGAAGGTACATATTTATTTCAATTTAAAATAATTCTTTAGAATCCAAAGACATAATTGAAATTATTTCACATGGGAGGAAACAAAACCTCTGTCTAATATATTAAATCTATATTCACCATATTTTCTTCAAAACATCTAAATTATTATGTATTTTAAAACATTTAAAATCAAGGAAATCTGTAGTGAATTAAACATTTTTCCCATTTTTTTCTGGATCTAAGAAGTTTTTATTTGATAAAATAACACTGCAATAAACCAAATCAAATATGGGCATTTCTATACAATATCACATTTTTAATTTTTAAAATCAAACTTTTAATTTTAAAAATGTATACTTTTGTATATACATAGTATTAAAATAATCAAAGTTATAAATGAAAAAGTCTGTTCAGATTAAAAATGGGTAGGATAGAACCAATATACAACCTAGTAATAATATTAATTCCTACATATAGGCTTCCCTACATATAGTCCACTTCTCCTTCCAAATCCAAATCCTTCCAAATCCATCAAGCATGTATCCTGGGAAGCTGATTGACATAGATGACACAAATGGTTTTCTTTACCCCGTGGCTTCCTCAGTAGTAGGCACTGGCAGGAGAATAGTGGAGGGTAACTATGACAATTTGAATGATGTCCCCTCAAAAATATCCATATTCAAATCCTCAGAATATATGAATGTTACCTTACATGGCAAAGCAGACTTCGTAGCTATGATTAAGTTAATGGTTTTTGATATGGAGAAATTATTCTGCATTACCTAGTGGGCACAATCTAGTCATAAGTTTCCTTACAAGAGGGAGGTAGGAGGGTCAGAGTCAGAGAGAGAGTGAGAAAGAAGGTGTTGTGAGGATGAAAGCAGAAGTCACATCAGGGAGAGACATGAAGATGCTACACTTCTGGCTTTGGAGATAGAGAAAGGGAGCATAAGCCAAAGAATGCAGGTGTCCTCTAGAAGCTGGAAAAGGAAAGGAAGCAGATTGGCTCCTGGAGTCTCCAGAAGGAGCACAGCCCAGCCCTGTAACACCCTGACTTTTAGCCCACTGAGACCCATGGGGGAGTTTTGACCATCAAGAACTGTAAAGTAATAAATGTTTGTTGCTGTCAGCCACTAAGTTTGTGAATACTTATTACAGCAATACCAGGAAACTAATACATAGAGTAAACACAGAGTAGTCCTTCCCTCAGCCCCTTGTCTGCAGATTAACCATGAGCTGAACAAGTTCCTCTACTGAAGGCCAGCTCTGGTCAAGTGGCCCTCTCCATGCAGATAGCTTCTCTGGGATCTGCAATCGCTCTATCCCTCCATTTTTAGGCGTCAGGGCCACCTGCACTTGTTAGTTTCTAATTAATCCCTTGTTAGTTTCATTAATCCCTGCCCAAACCTATGTAAGTAAGCAAACTGTCTAATTACCTCAATTTCAGTGTGAGATGTTTCCTGCTGAGACTCTGAGATCCTGCAATATGCAACCAAGCCTTGAATAGAAACTCACTCAGAGTTAGTCCTGCCAAGTATTCCTCTATGTACTTTATTTATGTGTGCATTATGTCTCACTTTTCATGGGATTCCATATTCATCTGTTCAAATTCATTCATTTAACATGTATTTTGGATTGCCAACTATGTGCCAGCCTTCATGCTAGTTAGTGGACATACAATGTTGAGCAAAAGTAGGCAAGAAATTGCCCTAATACAGCTTACAACTGTATAGAGGAAGGCAGACATTAATGAATGAATCACAAAATAAGTGTAATATTGTATAAGTGCAATGAAAGAGAAGTGTTATAAAAACTTAGAAAGAATTTTCCTAGCCAGGAAAGCCAGGTAAGATTTATGTGAGGAGGTAACATGTAATTGAAAAGCTTAGGATAAAGAGAAGGAGGAGGAGGAGGAAGGACCACATTAGGCAACGTGAAAATATGTGCCAGATCCCTATAGCAGGAAGGAACATGGTGAGTATCAGGTCACGAAAAACAGAGTGCAGTGGATGAGACAGGCAGTGAGACAGATATATGACCAGAAAATGTGAAGAGGCCACACTATCAATGTTTATGTTAATGAGTTTTCTGGTAAGTGTATATGTAATGGGAGTGGGGCAGATGGGTAGCAGTTTGATATGTTTGATAAGGCCTGCTTCATGTTTTCAAAATATCATTCTGAAAGAAAAGTAGAAAACTCTTTGGAAGTAAATAGAGTACATTCATTTATACATTCATTTAGTCATCAACAAACATAATTGAGATTTTCTTAAGTAGTAAGCACTCTTGTAGTTATTGGTAATATAAGGAGGAACTGGGCTGTCAAGAGTCCAGCCTTATAAAGCTGAAATTCTAACGAAGGGGACAGATACTTTGACAAGTATGTATTGAGTAGATACTATATACCAGTGAGTGCTCTAGGTACTCAGGATAAATCAGTGATCAACACAACAGAAAACCTGCCCCCACTGAGTGAACATTCTAGTAACAATAAAAGAATACAGGTTATCATATGATGTAATATTAGAATTCATGTACAGAGAAGTGGCACAAAGGAAAAAAAGATAATATTATAAGGTGTACTTATAAGGGTGGACATAGAGGATGTGCTGGAGTAGAAAAGGTAGCAGGCGATTACACCATCCAAATAAAATAGGGAGTACCTGGAACAATAGTTTGAATGACATGAACATAGAGTGAAGTAGTTTGATTCAATAAACATTTGAATTTTTGCTGAGTTGGCAGCAGCTCTGGTATGAGAGTGAATAAACAGGAGGCTTTGAATATGACTGCTAGATGTTTGGGGCGATGCCATTCACAAAGATACAGAATACTGGAAAAAGGCTAGGTTTGCATGAGAACATCATGTGTTTATTTTTCTATGTGTTTAATTTGCACAACCTAGTTGTATACACAGATTTATTGTTTGGAAAATAGGTCTGGTCCAGAGAGATGAATTTGTGAATGTTCTCATCTAAGTAGTAAATGAATCCAGAAGAATAAAGATCATCAGTGGAGAAGCTATACATTGAGATAGATTTTTATCTTGAGTAACTACACATTTAATTTTGAAATAAAGAAGGACAAATTTCCTAAGAAGCCAGGAAGGTACAGTCGCAGAAGAAGGAGAGAACAGTGTCATGAAATTCCTGAGAAGAAAGGGCTATTAATCTATCTGTCCTTCTGGGATCGTGGTTCATTGAAGATAAGTTTAGGTAATTCATTTTCATATCATTCCCCAGCTGCAGACACATGGCACAGGGGTATGCACATAGAAGATATTTTTAAAAAATTATTTAAATACACGAGTCACTATGTCTATTTACTCTAACCGATTGGTGCCTATACAGGAACGCTTCCCTTCTGGTGGTACCAACCAGGCATGCATGTGGCAGGCTCTCTCTCACTTCCTCTCTGCATTTTTCTATTATAGAGTGAAAAATAAAATAAATGTAAGCAACATTAAATATTTATAAAAATGAACATCCAGCAAGTCATTAAATGAAATAATCATTTTTGTTTTAAATAATTTGCTGCTTTCTAAGTCAGCATATGCAATGAACTGAATATTTGTGACCCCTCCAAAATGTATATACATATAAATTCTACCTCCCAATGTAATATATTAAGAGGTGAGGACTTTGGGAGGTAATTAGGACATGAGGGTGGAGCCCTCCTGGTACATCAATAATCTTATAAAAGAGACCACAGAGAGAGTTTGCACTCTCTTTCTACCAGATAAAAAGATACAACAAGAAGTCAGTAGCCTGTAACCAGAAAAGGACCTTTGCCAGAATTCAATTATGCTGACACTCTGATCTCGGGCTTATCAGCCTCCCTGCCTCCAGAACTATAAGAAATAAACTTCTGTTGTTTAAACCCACAGTGACTAAAACAGCAATACAGAGACACTTTAATAATAGTAAAGCAGCTTCCCCAATCACCATTCCAGAATTGCGAACAAGCTGAAATTTCAATAAAGGCAGACTGTCCTTATGGTTCTTAAACATATGCTTTAGAATTGCTCTAAATTCCAACCAAATGAGATAAAGGCCTACCTTAGAATGCTAATGTCATAACTACATCTCTGAATACTCTTTAAATCAAAATATCTATTTACCCATCTATGTTCATGAATTGTTACAAATAAAAAATAAATCTGTAATCTAGGCCAATGAATAACATACATTTTGTTCACATAGTTAAAAGGATGAAAAAGTAAACAAGGAAAGCAGCATGAATTCCTACATACAGAGGACAGAAAGGAGTGAGAATTTGGGCAGTAAATCTCCATTTGAATGAATTATTTGCTTAATTTACCCAGACATAAGTCAGTTAGATAGCTTTTTCAAAGAGCTGGAAAAAAAATTAGGTATAAGATTCCTGTCAAGTGCATCTTCAGTCAATTCCTGGATGTTTTCATGAGATATTTTGCAACCTACTTTCTTGTTTTAATTTAATTTTGTTGCTCAGAATCTCAGATCAGATTTAATCAAGATTTTTATGTCTTATTTATGGAAAGAAAGGGTGAGCCAATTTTTATAAACATTCCATCAATAGCCAGCCTAAGTTACCCTAAGGACTGAGTAATATGAGATTTTTGTGTCCATATGGGAAACTGAATGGCCCTAATCAGAAATGGTTTCATCAGACTAAAATTTAAATTGGCTAGAAGGGATAAAATTGGTAAGGTCATAGACCAATTCCACGCAATTTCAGTCCACATATTTCAAATTGTAGTAAATAAATAGGTCTTTAAGCTGGTGCTTGCATCAAGTAAAGAGTAAGATTGTTAGTTAATTTAAAAAAAATGCTGACTACTTATAACTCAGAGTGTTCTAAATACATAACGAGGATTTGTTTTGAGCAGATATAGTAAGACACACAGACACAAAAACCATTGCCACGAAGGAAGAAGTTGTTATTACAGTCACAGTCTCCTAGAAACATGAGGCATGGCGCACCTGCAGAGCCACACAGTGAAGCACTGAAGGGAGATGAGCAAGTGAAGAGAGAAGGGGATTTTGTAGGAGAAGCCTTTGTTGTGGTTCCTACTTTTCAAGGGAAGGAATGGACCGAGCAGACTAAACACATGTTAAAATTTACCATCAGTGACAGACTGAATTAAGAAAATGTGGCACATACACACTATGGAATACGATGCAGTCATAAAAAAGGATGAGTTCGTGTCCTTTATAGGGACATGGATGCAGCTGGAAACCATCATTCTCAGCAAACTATAACAAGAACAGAAAACCAAACACTGCATGTTCTCACTCATAGGTGGGAATTGAACAATGAGATCACTTGGACACAGGAAGGGGAACATCACACACCGGGGCCTATTGTGGGAAGGAGGGAGGGGGGAGGGATAGCATTAGGAGATATACTTAATGTAAATGACGAGTTAATGGGTGCAGCACACCAACATGGCACATGTATACATATGTAACAAATCTGCACATTGTGCACATGTACCCTAGAACTTAAAGTATAATAATTAAACAAAAAATTAAGATTGGATGACTTGAATGATTTCTGTAGAAGTCTGAGAAAAGGAGATGGGTGGGGATGTGAATTCAGGGTGGATTGGCTCGCATATCAAAGGTACATTGGCAGGCAAGTTGTTTGTTATCTCTAGGAAGCAGTTAATCCTGGGAGAGGCAATTTTCTGTGTTTGCCAGGCTTCAAATGCCAGAGCACCAGGGATACCGAAAATGAGAAAATATACTTAAGACACAGAGATAAGAAAGAAAAGGAAGATCCTCTTTGCTCCATACCCAAGAAAATATACTTTGGCATAAAATCCAAAAATTGAGATGAAGAATAAGGGCATATCAGAATGTCCATATCTGGCCATTTGTGGTGGCACACGCCTATAATCCCAGCACTTTGGGAGGCTGATGTGGGAGAATCACTTGTACCCAGGAGTTCAAGACCAGCCTGGCCAACATGGTGAAACCTCCCCACATCTACAAAAAAATTCAAAAATTAGCCAGTTATGGTGGCATGCACCTGTAGTCCCAGCCACTCGGGAGACTGAGGTGGGAGGATTACTTGAGCCCAGGGAGGGGGAGGTTGCAGTGAGCCGAGATTACGCCACTGTACTCCAACCTGTCCAACCTGGGTGACACAGAGAGACCCTGCCTCAAAAAAAAAAAAAAAAAAAAAAAAAAAAAAAAAAAAAAAAAAAGAAAGGAAAGGAAAGGAAAGGAAAGGAAGGAAAGGAAAAGAAAAGAAAAGAAAAGAAAAAGAAAATGTCCATATCTGAGAAAGCATTTTCTGTGGCTACCTTGTCTCCTAAATTTTGTTCCTTGATTTCCACTCATACTGGTGACCCCAAACTCTAATCTTTGTCTCTTCAGCCCAGCAAGAATGCACTGCCAAGCTTAAACATTGTCCCCCTTGCCTCCAGAAACTCTAAAATACTTTCAGGAGAAAAATCATAATAAATATGAAGCTCACCTAATGCACTTTAAACTCTTTGAAGGATTACAGCCCTGTTTTTCTGTTTTATTATCCTTTGAAGTCGAACAATTATTTTCTTTTGGTCTTATTTTCTTGTCCAGCTTTCATAATTTGCTATCATACATAAGTTAGTTCATTTTGACTTCTCATCTTCCTTTTTGAAAGACATTTTTCATTGGATATGATATTCTAGGTTATTTTCTTTCAATACTTTGCAGATATTATTCCAGCATTTTCTGCTTTCATTGTTTCATTGGAGTAGTCAGTTGTTGGGACAATTATTACTTCTTTGAAAATAGTTTTTTTTTTCTCTACTTCTTTTAATGTCTATTCTTTCTCTTTCCTCCCCAGGAGTTTTACTATGAAGTGCTAAGGTATGGATTTCTTTTTACTTGTATTTCTTCTGATCTTTTAGGTCTTCTTCAATCTGTATCTTGAAATCTTTCTTCATTTTTAGCAAT
Source organism: Papio anubis (assembly GCF_008728515.1). Taxonomy (NCBI): domain Eukaryota; kingdom Metazoa; phylum Chordata; class Mammalia; order Primates; family Cercopithecidae; genus Papio; species Papio anubis. The sequence continues at coordinate 90,725,971 of NC_044980.1, read as the reverse complement.
TATCTTCTCAAATATTCATTCTATCATTTTCTCTCCTCTCCTCCTAGAACTCCATTTACGTGCACGTTAGACCTCTCAGCAACTTTTACTTTTTCTTTTCTCTATTTTCCATTATTTTGTCTCCCTGTACTTCATTCTATCAATTTTCCTCAGTTTTGTGTTTCAGCAATTTCTAACCTGTTATTAACTTTATCAGTTAAATTATTTATTTTGGTTATTTCATTTCTTTTAGTTCTAGAATATGTATTTGTTTCACATTGCATTTTTTTGTTCTCTACTGAAATTCTCAGATTTGTCTTTTAAGGCCTTTTTCATATTAAGCTAGTTATTCTAAAGTCTGTAACTGATAATTACATTATCTGAATCCTCTGTGTCATTCTTTATGATTGTACTTGTTTCTCTTGATTTTCTCACATGATGGCTTCTTTCCTTACAGGCCTCATATTTTTTTTATTAAGTGCTTGATATTGCATACAATTAATTAGAAAAGTAATTTTTGAATCCCAGGTCAATGTTTTCTGCCTTCTTGAGAAGATTTATATTTGCATCTGACAGATGTTCAAGAGTCCTAGTAATCTGGAATCACACAATCGATTTCAAAAATCGAGATGGTTGAACTGTGAGATTTAGTGCTCATATGGGCTGGCATATTTCCACTTTTCCTCTAAATAATAGACATCTCAAAGGGAAAAGCTGTTTCAAATATTATGCTCATCTATCTATGCTTTGTTCTTCTCTAGACCTTAATTCTGTTGCCTTGCTGGATTTCTTATGCTTCGAGCAGCTATTTTAAATATGTTTTATTTAGTTTTTATAGTTGTTCTCTGTGACTGGACTAGTTTGATTTGCCAAGTAATAACTGAAATTATGGGGTATGTTCATTTCTCATGGCGTCCTCAGAGCCAAGTACTGATCATTTCCCTGGTACCCAATGTATATTTGAAATGGCTATATTTAGAAGCTGGCAAAATCCTCACAAGGCAAAATCTTGACCTGCTGGGTAAGAGCCATGTAAAAACCCCTGAAATGCCTTCCCTCTGGTAAGGTAGTGATACAATAATGTGTCATGGAGGAATGCAGGTATTAATGCTCTTCTCAAAGACTTTAATATAGCAGTAGTAGCCCCATTCAATTTACCAGCCTGGTCAGTCCAAAAATTTAATGAATCATGGTGGATAATAGTAACCTACTGCAAACTTAACCAATTGGTAGCCCCAGCAGCCACTGCTGTGTTAGATGTGGTATCTCTTCTAGAGCAAATTAATACAATTTTGTTTACTTAGTATGTGGCTATTGATCTAATGAGTACTTTCTTTCCTATAACCATTAAAAGAAAAAAATCACAATCTTCTGCATTCACCTGGGAGAGATGACTACATATATTTCTGGTTTTCCTGAAGACTATATTATTTCTCTTGCTCTCTATTAGAATTTTGTATGAAGGAACAAGAACTATCTGGGCATCCAAATGAAAATAATCCATTCACTAGATAATATATTAATCACTATATTGATGGTATTATGTAATTGGTCCTGATGAACAAGACATGGCAAGTCCTCTAAATACCTTGATAAGACACATGCATTCTAAAGAATGAGAGGTAAGCACTGCAAGAATTTACAACCCTGGCACATCAATGCAGCCGAAGCAAAAGATGTTTTGTGCCTTGCACCTCATGTAACTAAGAAGGAAGCAGAACACTCTGAGATTTGGAGACAGCATATATTGCAGTTGGAAATACTGCCCTAACCTGTTTGTTGGATGAGACAGAGGGTCCTGATTTTGTGTGGGTCCAGAACAGGGCTCTGCCATTTAGGGCATATGACTTGAAGGTCCCATGATAATACATGTATCTGAGGTGGAAAAAGGACCATGTGGAGGCTCAGGCAAATCCTAATAGAAGATCTGCAATACAATCACTTGGATCCTGTAGCAAAACCATGCCATCCACAGTAGATAACTATACATTATTTTAAAAATAGCTTTTGTTTTGCTAATGATCTCTGATAGAAGTTGACTGATCAAAGGACATTGAGCAACTATGCAGCCGGGACTATTCATTATGAAGTAGGTATTATCAAACCCTCCAGGTCACAAGGTCAGGGATGGGGAGATACTGTGCAACAATCTATCATGATATGTAAATGATATATCTAGAATTATGATTAATTCTAGAGAGCTTAAGTAAGATGTAACACAGGAGGCCAGAACCCACCATGTTTTTACTACTCTTTCACTGATGCTTCTCTCAGCTCGTGGCCCTAAGGGAGTTTCCTTCTGATGAGCTTACCGAGGAGGAAAGAGCCCAATCTTAGTTCATGGAAGGATCTGCTTGGCATGTGAGTGCAAGCCAAAAATGAACTGTTCCTGGACAAAACCCCCATTTAGGAGTGGCCTGAAGGACCACAGTGAAGAAAAGACCTTCCAAAGGGTTGAGTTTGGACAGTAAATCAGGTCATCCACTTTATTTGGAGAAAGAAGTGGCCAAGGTATACTCAGATTCATGAGCAATGGCAAATGCCTTGGACAGTTGACCAGAAACTTGGAAGGAATAATATTGAAAGACTGGGGAGAGACATGGATGGAACTATGGGAGTGGGTACAAAATGTGAGTGTTTTTCCATGAAAGACTATCATAAGAAGAAGAGTCACCAAACAAACAGGTTGATAGAATGAGTTTACCAGCCCTATGCCCCTCTTTCCTCCTCTTTTTCTGAAGAGTAGAGAGAACTTAGACAATAAATTATGTCAATAAAAATCTTCACCTCACATTCTGACCTATGCCAGGGTAGATAAAACCACCCGACTGTCAAATAAAGATGAAAAACTACTTCTCTTGGACAAAAATTTGAGGAGTAAAATAATTCTCCAAGAATTTGGGGCCATCAGCCTTCCTTCATATGGGCTCAAAATTTATACACATATTATCTTTATATGGAAGAATCCCAAAATAAATATCAAAAAATTCATTGTATGTAATCCAGGTTGGTAATAGTTCCATGTGCCTCAGCCCTTTTAAATACAAAAACAAATTCTTTCTGCAACGATGTATGCTCAATCAAGGTCTAATATTTTTTCCACATTAAAAACCTGATGACTAGGAACTCATGATCTCCAATAACGAAACACATGAATAAACAAGCTGTCATGTGTGAGAAACAATAAGCGACGTAACTAGACATTCTAGGATATTATATATTTGAAGCACCTCATGCAAAATAATTAAACATAGATGTTTAAAATATTTAAATCAACTAAAGATGTAACACAAATAAGCAAAGAATACAAGACTATGAATAAATAATGAAGATTTAAAAATATACCTTCCCTCTCAAAACCAGGACTTTGGAATATCTCCATTTCTGTCACATTCGAAATCATTGGAATTAAAATAAAAATGAATGTGGATTTCAACAAACTGACCCTGATGTTTATATATAAAAGTAAAAGAAGCAGAATAGCCAGCGTAATACTGAAGAAGAACTAAGTCAGAAGATTGACACTATCCGACTCGCCTAACTTCCAGACTTGCTTACTAGAAAGCAATAGTAACAAGACAGTGTGGTAATGGCAAAAGAATATACAAATAGATCAATGAAACTGTTTAAAGGGCCTCAAAATAGACTCACACAAATATAGCCAACCAATCTTTGACAAAGGAGCAAAAGTCATCTAATGGAGAAAGTCTTTCAGCATATGGTTCTGCAAAAACTGGACATCCACATGGAAAAATAATAAATAAATAAGAATCTAGACACTGACTTTACAACCTTCACAGAATTGACTTGAAATGAATCAATTGCCAAAATGTAAAATGCAAAATTAAAAAACTTTCTGAAAGATAACTTAGGAGGAAAACTAGATGATCTTGGGTTTGGCAGTGAGTTTTTAGATAAAACACCAAAAAACAGGATATAGGAAAGAACAACGGATAAGTTGGATTTCATTAAAATTAAAAAATTCCGTTCAATAAAAGTCACATAAAGAAAATGAAAAGACAAGCCACGGACTGAGATAAATATTTACCAAACACTTACCTCATAAAGAACTTGTATTCAAAATATACAAAGAGCACTTAAAATTCAACAATAAGGAACCAAATGACCCAATTAAAAAGTGTTCAAATATCTGAACAGACCCCCATTAAGAAGATATGCTGATGGAAAATAAATATATAAAAAGATACTTCAACTCATATTATCAATGAATTTTAAATTAAAATAACAATGAGATACCACTACAAATCTATTAGAATAGCCAAAATTCTAAACATTGACACCAAAATTTAGTGAGGATGTGGAGCAACAGAAACTCTCATTTGTTGCTTTTGGAGATACAAAATGGTACACCCATTGTGGAAGACAATTTTACAGTGTCTTACAAAGCTAAATACAATCTTGCTATACAATCCAAAAATTGAACTTCTTGGTATTTACCGAAAATATATTCACACAAAGCTGTGCATGAATGTTTAACACAGCTTTATTCATAACTGCCAAAATGTGGAAGCAAACAAGATGTCCTTCAATAGGTGAGTGAATAAACAATCCACACGATTTACATCCACACAATGGAATATTAATTATTTAGTGACAAAAAGAGTTGAGCTATCAAGCCATGAAACAATAAGGAGGAACCTTAAATGCATATTGGCAAGCCAGTCAAACAAAATGCCCTGTGTGATTATAAGACATTTTGTAAAAAGCAAAACTATAGAAACATTAGATCGGTGGCTGCCAAAGGTTTGGGGAGAGGGCAGTGAGGAATAGAGAAGGATAGAGAAGAAAGATTTTTTAGGGCAGTAAAATTATTCTGTCTGATTCTATAACAGTGGACATATAACATTAGAAATTTGTCAAAATTCACAGAACTGTATAATACACAGAGTAAACCCCAGTGTAAACTGTCGTTAGCCATTGTTGGTTCATCAGTTGCAGCAAATATAACATATCAAGGCAAGATGTTAATAATAGGGGAAATTGTAGACAGAAGGAGAGGAAATTTATGGGAATTCTGTTTACTTTCTGCTCAATTATTCTATAAACTCCAAACTGTGCTAAAGATTGTCTCTTAAATAAAAATTAGGTAATTAATTAATTTGAAATAATCTCAATGGACAATTAAATATCAGATTAGATATAGCTGAAAATAAAATTAGTGAACTACAAAATAGACCTTTAAAATTACACAGACCATAGTGGAAAGATATAACACTATAACAATATTAAAATAGATGATTGAAGAGATAACATAGAATGATAAAATCTTCCATATGCACCCTATTTAAGTGTAAGCAAAGAGAATAGTGATATTGCATTAGTTGCAATACTTGAAAATATGTTATCTAAGAAATTCCTAGAATTGATCAAATATATGAATCTAATGAATAAAACTTTAAAACTGCCTTTAATAAAGAAAAGAAATGATAATGATATTGGAGCAGCCTCATAATTATCAACAATGCAGACCAGGAGGCCATCATGTAATGGCTTAAAAACTGAATTAATATAATTCTCAATATTAGAAAAAATATTAATGTATATTTACCTATTAGAAAACTGATCAAGATTTTTATACACAAAAATTCTATGTAACATATATTTTAAAATATCGCTGACATAAATAAATAAGCAGTTCAACTGAAACTTGTAGCTAGTTAGCAAAATACCAAAAAATGCTAATAGTGGAAATAATGTTCCTTTTAATAATGAGGCATAACAAAATTAGACAATTTAGAAAAGCTACTGTCAGTTTGAAAGAAAAAAATCTTAGAGGATATTTAGTTAGCTTAAATAACTTTAAGCAAAAAATTGTACACCTCAAGATTTAGTCTAAAAACAGTTAAAACAATAAAATATATACTCGAATATGATTTAGTGTCACACAATATAGAAAATGAAACTGATTATTATAATAATCTTGAAACACTGTAAAGTTTTAAAAAACTTATGTGGAGAAATTTAACAATCAAGTAAAATCAAACTTGAAAAAGGACTAATGAAATTGATATAGCCTTATGTTAAATATATCTCTACCTAAGCAAAATAAATATTGGCTCTGCACTTTATTCTGTCATAAATTCTAATGGAAAACTGTGAATATATACACCATGACCAAAGGGAGCACAAACTTAGCACAGAAAGTGGGATGTGAGAAATAAGCAAAGTCTTACATAAAGGCGAGAGACTCTAACATAGGTTATAGTTATTAAAAATGTGTAGGAAATTTGAAAGGTGGGTAAAAAGATTTTATTTAGGGCTTTGAATCCAAAAGATCCCTTGAGAAAAATCATCATTACAGGAAAGAAATGAAAAAAATATAGAAATAAATTATAGATCCATACTTTTCTATATTAAAAGAAAATTGAAATATATTATGTTAGGATTATAGATTTCTTCTTTTTTTATATTAGTCTTATAAAATAGGATATAGTAAAAGTAGGGAAATGAAGAAAAATTCAGCCTTCCTGTGATTTGGAAATGTGAGCTCTGGGTAGGCAAGAACAAAAATCCAATGACTGCAAGTAACTCAATAATCCAGAGTTTGTGGAAATTTAAAGTAACAATAATTGTAGCAGTTGGAAATAAAGAATGACTGAGCTGTGTCACCATTTATGCTTTTCAGAAAATATTGTCGCAAAGTCAATAAAATATAAACATAAAGAAAACAAACTGCATTTTCAACAGATGTTGAAGGGAAGCATTTGACTGGGAATGAAATAAATGGCAGACCAAACACTGGAGGATCTTTATCAAATCATTTATATGATGCAATAAGGGAGGAGAGTCTGTATTTTAAAAGGGAGGCTAGGATTTCTTAATAAATGCATCATTATGCCAGATACATTGGTTGATTTAATGTCAATATCAAAGACTTTAAAATATATCTATGTGCATGCATATCTGTAATTAACTAAACAGAAAGATCTTTTAGAAAAAGCTCAAAATTAAAGAGCTGTTCT